>NC_088241.1:29279803-29582303 GCF_036934945.1 Oncorhynchus masou masou | reverse complement strand
GCTCAAAGGTAGTTCACTGTAAAGGTAATAGGGTACCATTTAAGACTCACCCTGAGTTTCAGTCACAGTCTTTTTTATTCTATTTTTCAGGTTGCAAAGTGCTCGATAGGATGTCACTCACTACTCAATCATTCCATTGCATATTCTACTGATGTTTCTCTATGTTGAGCAAAGTCGGGAATGTGTTTTCCAATAGAGGAGAGTCAGACTCGATTTTCATAGATTACAGTTATATGTTTTCCCATAGAGCACAAATATACGTTTCCCCATAGAGCGCAGCTACATGTTTAACCATACAGCACAGTTACTGTACATGTTTCTCCTTAGAGCACAGCTACTTGCTTCCCATGGAGCAGAGTCAAATGTATTCATCCCCATAGAGCACAGCTACACGTTTCCTCATTGAGCAAAATTATGTATATGTTTCCCGTTAGAGCAAAGTTATGTACATGTTTTCCCATAGAGCAGAGCACAGTCAGACCCATGTTATCCCATAGAGCAGAGCACAGTCAGACCCATGTTCTCCCATAGAGCAGAGCACAGTCAGACACATGTTCTCCCATAGAGCACAGTCAGAGCCCTGCTTTCCCTGTGGAATAGTCAGATCGCTGCTCCATAGGTCACGCTAGGAGGCACGCACACTTGAGCCCTTTTGACAGCTTGTTGTTTACAGTATGTGTAGCCAGTGTGGGGTGGTGCGGATGGGGCCTGGCAGGGGGTGGGATGGGGTGGATGGGGGTTGTGCTGGCAGGGGGCTGGGGTAGGGTGCCTAGCAGGGGGGCCTGGCAGGACCCAGGCGCTCTTTGATGCTTCTACCGGCTCAGAGAAGGCAGCCGAGGGAGGGAAGTGCTGCTAGAGACGACGTGGAATGAAAGAGAAAAGGTTACCTGTAGATCCGCCAAACCTCCAGCGAGGAGGTTGGAAGGGTGAGGGAGGTAGGAGGGTGCTTTGATGTGAGGCCAGGCTGAAGGAGTGCATCGATCGCTGGGGGAAGGGGGGGTGGATCAGCTGGGGGCCACATCTCATCCACACCATACTTCCAGTTTTCAGAGAGATCCATAGCCCAGGATATGGGATTTTATCCTTCATGCGGATAAGGTGGGAGATGTGTTAACTTCGCATGTGTTGATACAGAAAGTGCATTTTGGTTTGGAAAAGTTCAAGGGGTCCATCTTTTGCTGCATATACTGAAACAGAGTATTTCATATTTCTGAAGTATTTTTGTTGGGGTAGCATCCAGCAGGTACTCCACAGTCTTTCAAATGATTTGACAGATGTAGTGTTCTGTGTGTGTGTGCAGTGTTCTCTGTGAATGTCCATGCTGGGGTAATAGAGGGGGACTAGAGATCGTTTCCGGGGTCACCCATACACAAAATGTAAGCATGCATGACTGTAAGTCGCTTTGGATAAAAGTGTCTGTAAATGGCATATATTTATATAAACTCAGCAAAAAAAGAAACGTTCCTTTTTCAGGACCCTGTCTTTCAAAGATCATTCATAAAAATCCAAATAACTTCACAGATCTCCATTGTAAAGCGTTTAAACACTGTTTCCTGTGCTTGTTCAATGAACCATAAACAATTAATGAACATGCACCTGTGGAACGGTTGTTAAGACCGTAACAGCTTACAGACGGTAGGCAATTAAGGTCAAAGTCATGAAAACTTAGGACACTAAAGAGGGCTTTCTACTGACTCTCAAAAACACCAAAAGAAAGATGCCCAGGGTCCCTGCTCATCTGTGTAAACGTGCCTCAAGCATGCTCCATGGAGGCATGAGGACTGCAGATGTGGCAGGGCATTAAATTGCAATGTCCGTACTGTGAGACGCCTAAGACAGCACAACAGGGAGAAAGGACCGACAGCTGATCGTCCTCGCAGTGGCAGACCACGTGTAACAACAACACCTGCACAGGATCGGTACATACGAACATCACACCTGCGGGACAGGTACAGGATGGCAACAACAACTGCCCGAGTTACACCAGGAAACTGCCTGTTCTAAGGCAGATCCTCACCAGACATCACTGGCAACAATGTCACCGTTGCTGGACCAGACAGGACTGGCAAAAAGTCCTTTTCACTGATGAGTCACGGTTTTGTCTCACTAGGTGTGATGGTCGAATTTGAGTTTATCGTCGAAGGAATGAGCATTACACTGAGGCCTGTACTCTGGAGCGGGATCGATTTGGAGGTGGAGGGTCCGTCATGGTCTGCGACGGTGTGTCACAGCCTCATTGGACTGAGCTTGTTGTCATTGCAGGCAATCTCAACGCTGTGTGTTACAGGGAAGACATCCTCCTCCCTCATGTGGTTCCCTTCCTGCAGGCTCATCCTGACATGACCCTCCAGCATGACAATGCCACCAGCCATACTGCTAGTTCTGTGCGGGATTTCCTGCAAGACAGGAACGTCAAATATAAATAGTCAAGTACAGATACCTAAAAAAAGCAGTGCTTTAATGTAGTTTTACATAAGTACTTTACACCACTGCATCTGGCAGTCTCTCTCAATGCTCCCTTAAACGGAGAATGCTCTTACTCCAAAAGTAACTGGGGTTTGTGGTCAGGGGGCACCAGAGGAAGCAAGAAATTCATGTCAGCCGTCAAAGTGTCTCTGACTATATGCATGCCTAAGTGAATGTGATTATGTGGGGAAGGTGAGAATGTGAATGTGGATGTAAGAAACACCATCTCATTTTGATAAGTTAAACTACTATACCTCCAGATGCTCTGAAGTGGGTTTCCCTAAACCTTTGTAGCTAAAGCACTATGTTACTTCTCTCTTGCAAAAATGACAAAATTGCTGTTTGACGGTCAGTCTTCTGTGCCTGCACAAACGTTATTCACCAAATGTAGCGTTTTGCTGTTCTACAAGACGCATGAGTCTGGGTCAGTTACAAAAGGATGTACTACAAAACCGACCCCTCCCCAGTTGCAGTTTGTTGGCAGTGCTAAGGGAAGATTCCCCATGTCCTCTCCCCAAGCATGTCCTCTCCCCAAGCATCTTCCTTCTTCCTGATATGTGCCCTGCCTCCAGTCACCCTTTGACCCCCCCCACACCCCAGTTGGCTTCAATCCTTCCTCTTGCAGTGTGGTGCTCACCATGCTGGCCTTCCACACTCCAGGACACTGGCCATCACCCCATTCAGCCTGGCTAAGTGGAGTCCCTCGATTACAATGTCATCTTTGAGTGACTGTCATCGGGTGGTGAGATGAAGAGGGGACTTCCAGTGGGGTGTAAAGCTCTATGGGCACAGATGGACGGGGATATGCCTGTTTTTTTGCTGGGATAGAGGGAGTGTGTGCGTTAGAAGGAGCGAGTGAGAGAGATAACATGAGAAGGACTTGGACAATGTGGGAGTGATTGCAGAGTACAGAGGCTTTAGCCAAATGTGCGTGTGTGCATGTGGCTGGGTGGCAATGGTACGTGCGTGTGTGCGGGCGTACACAACAGCGCCCAGTGATAGTTTATTGGTTTGGAGGACCTTCGATCATACCCTGATATAATTATACTGTATATCTATGCATCTGTGTTGCAGTTCCGAGGCTAGTGTTGTATCTCACAAGCTCACTTGGGTCTGTTTTTGTATTAGTGTCAATGGACTCAATCAATTGTGGTGACACACGCCACAGGCCAAACCCTACGACCACACCATTGACTTTATACGACACACGCTGCAGACTCTTGCTGGTATTTTTAAGGCATAATTGATTTCTTATTGAGAAGCTGCCAAGCAAATCAGAAAATTGCATTCCCCGCAAAGGTATTAGCCGAGCCGAGAGTGTTTAAGATGTTTTCGATGATCGTGCAGCGGCGCTGCTTTTCTGCCCCCGAGTCGCTTGTGTATAATGGACTGCCGTGAAATCATAATTGCGTGTTTATGAACAAACCAGCTGGAGGAGGCAGAGGGTAATTATTTTCTCGCCGTTCGCCTCCACACTCACGCACACTTGCGTCCGACAACGGCTCTGATGGGGAAAAGAGGGGGGAAATACAGGTTCATTCTGACCATATGGTTGCTGTGTTGATCCATCCCTTTCACCTTCTACAGCCTTCCATTTTCCCCATTCTGCCAACAGGAATGTGAATTGTGTTACAGTTTTATGACAGGGGCCTAAACAAAGAATTGACACATGCACACGCACACACTAACACACACACACACGCACAAATGTGTTCATGCAAGCATGCACAGACGCACACATACCTCTGTGAGCTGACCTGTCCACACAGTAACACAGCCAGGCTGGCTAGCCTCATTACTGCAGTCACTGTTTCCACATCAGCCACATTAGCCTCGTTAGCGGTTCCTAAAGAGCATCCTCTCATCCCTGGGGGCTGAAGGGGTTAATTGTGGATCATTTTCAGAACTTGGACCTGGCCAGCTCAATGACTGCAGTTATTGGCTCCTTTTGTGTGTGTGTGTGTGTATCTGTGTGTGTGTGTGTGTGTGTGTGTGTGTGTGTGTGTGTGTGTGTGTGTGTGTGTGTGTGTGTGTGTGTGTGTGTGTGTGTGTGTGTGTGTGTGTGTGTGTGTGCGTGACAGCAGATATTGCCATTGGTTTGACCCAGGAGCAACCCCATATCACTCCTTGCTCTATTGACATACTTTAAGACCCTAGAGACAGACTGTCAACCCCTGTCCTTGCTCCTGACACTGAACCTGTCCTATTTACACTCTTATATTTACACTGGTGGGCACCAGACACACACACACGCATGCATGTGCACTCACACACATACCATCTGCACGCACACACACACACATCCTTCCTCCCTAGCCCATGGGTATTAGCCTATCGACAGTGATGGATTGTCCTGGGACCCCCAGCTCCCCCCTGGCCCTGTCCTGGCCCCTTGACACCCCTGAGCCCCTGACAGTGACCCTGCTGTAATGACAGAGCCTGGGCCTCTTAAATCATGCATGGTCGTTAGGTATGCACTACACGCCTGCTGATGTGCGACATGTGTTGGATATCTCCGGGGCAATCATGTGTGACAGAAATGAGGGGGGGGGGGTTCGGTCTCCTGATCACAAGGATTGGTTTCCTCTTCAGCCCCCTCCTCCTCATCCTTCATTGAAATCCCACGTCAGCATCTTTGTAGATTAAGTTTACATACAGTTTATAGGCGTGTATGCCACCTTCCTGATTAATGCAGCATTCTGTGAATTCTGTCTCAGTATGGTAACACAGTGTATAACACTCCAGTGTATGAAACCTTTACATTTGTTAACATATATCTGGAGTCAGGCAGGCAAACAGGCGTCCAGCTGACTGGCCGTGCGTGTGTATTGTGTGAGTGTGTAGTGTCAGGGCCTTAAGTGAGTGGACCACAGTCATTCAGCTCTATGCTGAACAATGGGACCGGGAGCAGTGCTCAAGTGCACTGAGAAGTACTCTGTGTATTTATGGCATTTCCTAATGGTGTTTAAAGTGCTCAGCAGGCTTTTTATTTTAATGAGAGCTGTGCCATGGTAAAGCACCCTAGCGTGTGTGTGTGTGTGTGTGTGTGTGTGTGTGTGTGTGTGTGTGTGTGTGTGTTTGCGTGCGTGCGTGCTTGCGTGTGTTCTTTTATGTGTGTTTATATCTCTCTCGTGTCTCGTTTTACATCTGTGTGCTTGTGTGTTTCCATTTTCTCGTGTGTGTGTGTGTGTGTGTGTGTGTGTGTACATTATCAGGCCGTACCGACCTTTCAGGGGGAGGGAGCTCAAAATGTTAAAAAAAGGGCGCACCCTTTCAGAATCTTTTCTAGAAATTCATAACATACCAACTGCCTCTGTAGTGTAAATGAATAATGTAGTTATAGACATGATTGACATCGGGAAAAGAGGGTTGGCTGATCATTGATGTTAATGATTGTGTAAAGCTGTTAGGTAGCTTGATTTTTTTTTTCAGTGATTGTGATTTATCTTTAATGCTCTTCAATTCTTAAATAACTTCACAATAGAATAGAATATTCTAACTCTTGGTATATGGCTGGCTGGCTGCCGGCTTGTGTGGATATTTTAGAATATGATCGTCAGCTGGAGTCTAGACTACCTGTGTCGCTCCGGCCCTGACACACCTGTCCAAGTTGAGTCAGATGAATCCGCTCCTCATGCCTTTCTGCCTCTCTCTGCTGCTGGTATCAGCCAACCAGACCAAACATTAATGATGATGTAAATAAAGTGTTTTCAAGTGTTAATCAAATGTTATGCTACTGTGGCAGTACTGTTGCTATTTAAACTAGGTAGCAAGCTACATACACTCAACCGGGGACTGCATCTCCAGTCCTACATGTTTGGATACGCTGTACAGAGCAGACCAACAGGCACAACCCTGGCGCCCAAGCTCCGTACAGAGCAGACCAACAGGCACAACCCTGGCGCCCAAGCTCCGTACAGAGCAGACCAACAGGCACAACCCTGGCGCCCAAGCTCCGTACAGAGCAGACCAACAGGCACAACCCTGGCGCCCAAGCTCCGTACAGAGCAGACCAACAGGCACAACCCTGGCGCCCAAGCTCCGTACAGAGCAGACCAACAGGCACAACCCGGGCACGCGCAAGCTCCTTACAGAGCAGACCAACAGGCACAACCCGGGCACGCGCAAGCTCGGAACAGAGCAGACCAAAAGGCACAACCAACAGACAGGGTGGGGGTAAGGGGTGGCGAACTTGACGCAGGCAATGGGTTTAGAACAACAATGACAAAATCTGTATACCAAAAATTATACCAACACCCAAAAGGGTGGAAGGGCAAAGACTCCTATCTGTGCACGTGACTGTACGGTATGTTTATGTGTGTCTGTATGTGTATGTGTGTATCACCACAGTGATCCTTTTTCATGCTCTGTCGTGTCTCAGCAGCTATCCTTTCTCAGATTAGATTTCTCGCTCTCACGCACGCACACACACGCACACACACAGGAACCAGGAACACTATCTCTGTTGACAGGGGAAATTGTATGAAGAGCTTTTAAGGCAATTAGTGGATTGATCCGGAGCCTTTCTTCCCATTCACGCTGTTCATTAGCAGCTCCTCCAGACCAAAAAAAAAGGGGACGTGGATACCGCAATCACTCCCTTCCTGGCAGGAAAGCCGCTCCACCGCGTGCGTATGTGTGTGTGCATGCATCCTTGTGTGTGTGTGTGTGTGTGTGTGTGCGCACGTGCGCGTGCCTTACACAACCTATGTCGACAAAGTTGCATAGTACTGAATCTGAAAATAGATTCTTGCCTCCTTCGTTTTGGAGTAGACCTATATTTAACTCATGCAGTTCAACATGATGACCTATATTTAACTCATGCAGTTCAACATGATCAGCATATCCAAGTGAATGAATGATCCATTTCAGTACTGTCATGTTGGTGAGTAACCGTTTTATTGTTAAGTGCTTTTTAATTGCGTCAAGAGGAGTTCATAAAACAGACTGTGGCCAAAAGCTCTCTCTGGACCGTACTTCTCCATTGTGTGGTACTGGAATGGGTTTTGCTCCATTCATTTTTTATTTGTTTGAAGATCCTTATACATCATGTTGACCAGTACATTGCTGTAGGAGCTCTGAGTTTATTATATTTCTTTTTTGCTGGAGTAACTTTTGTATGAGCATGTTTACGGTTTCTTCCTTAGCTGTGTGTTAATTATGTAGAACACTAGAACATCTGGGAACATGGCCTTTGATGAGGGTATAACCAGGGGACTGCATTATTGATGACTGACACACATTGGTAGTCACACACACACACACAAGGATGCATGCACACACACATACATAGAGCCCCTTGTGCCCCATGAGTGAAGTGTTGGTTGCTACAATACTTGCGACAGTGTCAATACCCAAGGTTTCCATCTCTCTCTCTCTCTCTCTCTCTCTCTCTCTCTCTTTCTCTCTCTCTCTCTCTCTCTCTCTCTCTCTCTCTCTCTCTCTCTCTCTCTCTTTTTCTTTCTCTCTGGTCTGGGCAGGAATGTTACAGGCCCCCACCCACTACATTATTTAGCAGACAGAGTATTCAATACCTTTGCTGGAGTTGATCTGAGTCAATCATTAATGCTGAATCTGGTTGGAACCAGAGCATGTGTATTACACACACACACACACACACACACACACACACACACACAATTATTATTATCAGCAGTAAGTGCCCTGAATTAATAATCATCTGCTTCTCATGTGTGTTTCTCAAACTGACTGACTCTGTATATCACTAGTAAGTGTCTAGGATAAATAGAGCAACAAATTAAAGGCGGAAAAAAACATTCAATTATTATCTATCGAGATCATACAGTGATTTTAATGAGGGATACAGTGAACCCACATACACACAAAGTACCATACACAGAATGCTAGCTCCCTAAAGAATGCCATGCTGAGATGTTTAGAACTGTGTGCAAATGCACAGAGATCAAAAGATTTGGGGAGAAATATAAAATATTATTATATACCAAATTTTAGTTTGAAACTAGTTTGAACGTCTTGGAACATTACAAACACACACATTCTTACTCTTAGCCGCCACACCCAACAATAATTTAAGGCCATGTATTTGACTAGCTTGTATTTGGCGAGCTATCAGTATAGTGCCATTTATGCCAGGTCCAGTGGGACACATTTGTTTTTATGGAAGGATATTATATTTTTATGGGGTCAGAGTTCAACCTGCGTACTCTAGGCTGGAGCTGGGGATCAATACTCTGCATTTCATATGTGGCCTTGATATTGATTAATGAATATAAATCTTATGTCCTACAGCATTTCTGTGTACATAGATACGCATTCGTATGCACACACATGCTCACGCACCCTGATGATGTTTCTTGAGACTCGGGTTGCACATTTTGGGGAATAGTCAGAGGTGGAAACTTTCCCTGGGAATTAACGGGAACATATGGGAATTAACGGGAATTTTGGGGAATTAATGGAAATATATGCAAATGAACATTAATACCATTTAAATGTAGATGTTTTTTGCATTGGCTATATCTACCATTTTAAATGGAGACAGAAACATTAACATCATAAGTAGACATAATTGCAATTGATTAAATCCTTCCAATATATATATATTTTTAAACATTTGTTACAAATTGAAATCTAATTAAATGAGTTGATTCTTCACATGGGATGATTTCACTGAACAACAAAAGAAGGGGAATATTGAATGATCCCCAACGATCAATCGCAAAAAGCTCCTCAATGTCCACCTCTTGAATATCAGACCCTGAAGCCTCATCTTCACTGTCACTTTCCAACCTTGTTGAGGATGGCTCGTTGTCTTGCTCAAAAAGTCTCAAATTTGCCCGGATGGCCACACATTTTTCAACCCTTGTATTGATCAGCCTGTTGCGTGCTTTGGTGTGTGTGTTCCCAAACAAGGATCAGTTGCGCTCTGAGGTGGCTGATGTTGGTGGGATTTGGGGGATGATGGAGGCAACAGGGGAAAGAGCCTCAGATCCACAAAGTCCCTTCCACCAGGTGTCTGATGAGATATGTTGGCACGACTGCCATATTACATCTCCATCACAAAGCCCTTGCTTGGAAGTGTACTTTGCCAGACTGCCAAGAACCTTGCCCTCATCCAGGCCAAGGTGGCGAGACATGGTAGTGATGACACCATAGGCCTTGTTGATCTCTGCACCAGACAGGATGCTCTTGCCAACATACTTGGGGTCCAACGTGTACGCTGTAGTGTGTATGGGCTTCAGGCAGAAGTCTTCATGCTTTTTGATGTATTTCATAACTGCAGTTTCCTCTGCTTGGAGCAGCAGTGAAGTGGGCTGGACAGTACGGATGTTTTTCTCTTACATCTGCAGCAGAGTCTGAACATCAGACAGGGTGGCATTGTCTCCCTCAATCCGAGCAATGGCTACTGCTATTGGTTTCAGGAGTTTCAGGCTGCTTACCACTCTCTCTCAAAATACATCATCCAGGAGGATCTTCTTGATGGTGCTGTACATATCGACAGATTGTGATATGGCCATTTCTTGGAGAGACTACGTCCCCTCAAGGAGACTGTCAAACATGATGACAACACCACCCCAACGGGTGTTGCTGGGCAGCTTCAATGTGGTGCTCTTATTCTTCTCACTTTGCTTGGTGAGGTAGATTGCTGCTATAACTTGATGACCCTGCAATTCAGTCTGCTTTCTCTATGATTTGCTTGACCTTCACTTGAACTCTGTTGAACTCTGCATCCAGCAAATGAGTAGACAAAGCATGTCTGGTTGGAGGGGTGTATGCTGGGCGAAGAACATTCAGAAATCTATTCCAATACACATTGCCTGTGAGCCTGTTAGAAATTATTCAGACACACTTTGCTGTAGGCTACTAATTACTAGTTTACAAAAAAAATCATGTATGTCATATAAAATATATTCACCCCACCCAGTATTGTAATCAAAACTTACCAGAAAGCAGGTAATCCTTGGCTCAGACAGTGTAGTAGTGTGGGCTCAATAGCATCTCATTAGTGTGCAAGATCTAGAATTGCCTTATGTGTATCCCACACAAAAAATGTCACTGTTTTTTTTATGCTAGTGTTTGTATTCATTTGGCATCTATTGCACCCCACAACTGTCCCAGATCATGTTTGAAATGTTTATTTATTGCACAGAATGGTAGATTGACATAGGCTAGTGCTTTTGTTGTTCGTTAGGCCTACTCATCTTGTTGGTACATTTGGACAGTTCTTATGCGCTTCGGAATTGGATAAGGATGCGTAAAACCTGATCACATGATGGAGAGCCATGTGAGTGAGAGGCGCTTCGGATTGCACAGTACCCAGGAGAAGGGCACAACGCAGCACTCCCAGGCGGCAAAAGGCATGGATTTTTTTAGTCTGCATTAAGGCCACAAAGGGGATGCCGCCGTGAAATGAGAGACTATTGAAGTGTGCACAGCCTGGGCAAAAAAAACAAAGCAGAGCTCATGGCTTTCAACAGACTTTTTTCATATCGTCATTTGTCTCATCATGCAGCCTTTCAATGGATTTCAAAACAAAACATATAGCCCAACGTTTGTAGAACCACTACAATTACATTAATAACTCTAAATTAAGCATGTATAGGAGTACCTATTTCTTTGTTAACCACTCAACACAGAATAGCTGCGTGTGCACACTCCCTCAAATCGTTCAATTGTATTCTTCATGCTATAAAATAATATCAAATAATGCCACGGAATTCTAAGCAGATTTTGTCTGCTAGTGAACTAGTGTAGCCCACAGCCATTTGGCATAGCCACATCAGGACCTAACATAAGGACAACTTGGAGTATGGTATACTTTTCTTCTGAAATAACTACATTTTCTTCATATCATGCCTCTTTAGACCTGTCTAAAATAAAGAATGGATTTATTGTGAAGGTGTAGGCTATATTACATGAATTTATTAGACTTTTTAAAATGTAGATGTTCCAAAGGTCTGCATGTGTGGAAGCCAGGAGATGTGTTTATGTTAATTAACGGTCAGTTACCGGTAGACCGACAGTTATATGCTTGACAATCACCGGCTGACAAAATTTTGTGACCGCCACAGCCCTAGTTGAGATTGGTGTGGAAGAACTTGACTGGCCTGCACAGAGTCCTGACCTCTACTCCATCGAACACCTTTGGGATGAATTGGAATGCCAACTGCGAGCCAGGTCTAATCACCCAACATCAGTGCCTGACCTCACTAATGCTCTTATGGCTGTATGGAAGCAAATCCCCGCAGCAATGTTCCAACATCTAGTGGAAAGCCTTCCCAGAAGAGTGGAGGCTGTTATTGCAGCAAAGGGGGGAATGAACTCCATATTGATGCCCATGATTTTGGAATGAGATGTTCGATGAGCAGGTGTCCACATACTTTTGGTCATGTAGTGTGGTGATACGGATTGGGACACGTCCTTGCACTTTGAAAGCGTTGATGATGTGGAGGTGAAGGAAAGAAGTAGACAGCAGATATATGTTTGGTGTTGTCGATGTTTGATGGTGTGAAACTTGGGGAATACCTCTCAGATTAGCCAGTCCTGTCACCGGGTTGATACAGGCAAGCACATCAGTAGGGCAGCAGTGTTTAGCTGTATGTAGGCCCTGAATATTCAGCTAACTAACACTGAAAAAATATGTAAATCGTAACATGCAACAATTTCAAAGATTCTACTGAGTTAAAGTCCATATAATGAAATCAAGTCACTTGAAATGAATTCATTAGGCCCTAATCTATGGATTTCACATGACTGGGAATACAGATATGCATCTGTTGGTCACAGATACCTTTAAAAAAAGTAAGGACTTGGATCAGACCAGTCAGTATCTGGTATCACCACCATTTGCCTCATGCAGCGCAACACATCTCCTTCGAGTTGATAAGGCTGTTGATTGTGGCCTGTGTGTAGGGGGTGTGTACTGGCGGCAGAGAAGTCAGGCGCAGGAGAGCAAAAACCGATTTCCAACGGAGCAGTTTAATAAACAAAACCACCGTAAACAGAGCCATAAAACAATGGGTAAACAAAACCTGTTATACACACCAGCATAACGAGCACAAGCACGACAATAAACAATTCCGGACAAGGACATGGGGGGAACAGAGGGTTAAATACACAACATGTAATAAATGAAATTGAAACCAGGTGTGTGGGAAGACAAGACAAAACAAATGGAAAATTAAAGGTGGATCGGCGATGGCTAGAAGACCGGTGACGTCGACCGCCGAACGCCGCCCGCACAAGGAGAGGGACCGACTTCGACGGAAGTCGTGACACTGTGGAATGTTGTCCCACTCCTATTCAATGGCTGTGTAAAGTTGCTGGATACTCAATGGGTGAAATGTCTGGTGAGTATGCAGGCCATGGAAAAACTGGGACATTTTCAGCTTCAAGGAATTGTGTACAGATCTATGGAACATGGGGTTGTGCATTACCATGCTGTAACCTGAGGTGATGGCGGTATCTCTGTGCATTCAATTTGCCATTGATAAGATGCAATTATGTTTGTTGTCCGTAGATGACACCATCAAGCCACTGAAATTTCTAAAATGGCTTATGGTAGAGAAATTGACATTCAATTCTCTGGCAGCAGCTCTGGTGGACATTCCTGCAATCAGCATACTACTTGCACGCTCCCCAAACTTGAGACATCTGTGGAATTGTGTCGTGTGACAAAACTGCCCATTTTAGAGTGGCCTTTTACTGTCCCTAGCACACTGTGTAATGATATGCTGTTTAATCAGCGCCTTGATATGCCACACCTGTCAGGTGGATGTATGATCTTCATAAAGGAGAAATGCTCACTAACAGAGATGTAAACACATTTTTGCACAACATTTGAGAGAAATAAGGTTTTTGTGCTTATGGAACATTTCAGAGATCTTTTATTTCAGCTCATGAAACATGGGTCCAACACTTTATATGTTGCGTTTATATTTTTGGTCAGTGTATATACTGTATTGCCTTCTAATATTGGATCTGTTTGCCACTTCATTGGCCTGGGCTATTGTTAATTTATTTAAATGTTTTATTTAACCTTTATTTAACTAGGCAAGTACGTTAAGAACAAATTCTTATTTACAACGACGGCCTACTCTAGCCAAACCCAGACGACGCCGAGCCAATTGTGCTCTGCCCTATGGAACTCCCAATCACGGCCAGATGTGATACAGCCTGGATTCAAACCAGGGACTGTATTGACACCTCTTGCACTGAGATGCAGTGCCTTAGACCGCTGCGCCACCAGATTGATCTCAGTTTGTCAGTGTCAGAGTAGCCACTCATTTCGTGTGTGGTATTAAAAAAGTAAATGGCATGGAATTGCATGAAATGCATTTTTGTAAGGCCCATTTTGGGGGGGAACCCTGCTAACAAACGTTCTCCACGTGTGGAAATCCTAAAAACACCTCGACTGCCACATCGCAAATGTTATTTTGGATTTATTATTAAGGGGCTTTTACTTCAACAGTAAATCGTAGCCAAGCTGTCGTTGATGCAGCCAGTCAAGATGCTCACAATGGTAAAGCTGTAGAACTTTATGAAGACCTGTGGGCCAATGACACGACTGTGTTTGTGTGTGGACCATGATAATTCTTTAGTGAGGTGGACACTGAGAAACTTGAACCTCTCGACCCGCTCCACTACAGCCCCGTCTATGTGGATGGGGGGTTACTCGGCCCTCCGTTTCCCATCGTCCACGATCAGCTCCTTTCGCTTGCTGAAGTTGAGTGAGAGGTTGTTGTCCTGGCACCACACTGCCAAATCACTGACCTCCTCCCTATAGGCTGTCTCAGGCCAACCACCGTGGTGTTGTCAGAAAACTTAACCATGGTGTTTGAGTCTTTTCGTGGCCACGCAGTCGTGGGTGAACAGGGAGTACAAGAGGCGACTAAGCACGCACCCCTGAGGGGTCTCCGTGTTGAGGGTCAGCATGGTAAATGTGTTGTTGCCTACCCTCACCACCTGGGGTAGGCATGTCAGGATGTCCAGGATCCAGTTGCAGAGGAAGGGGTTCAGTCCCAGGGTCCTGAGCTGTGATGAGCTTGGAAGGCACTATGGTGTTGAATGCTGAGCTATAGTCAATGAACAGCATTCTGACATAGGTGGTCCTCTTGTCCAGTTGGGAGAGGGCAGTGTGGATTGCAATAGAGATGGCGTCTTCTGTATATCTGTTTGTGTGGTATGCAAATTGGATTGGGTCCAGGGTGTCTGGGGTGACAGTGTTGATGTGAGCCATGACCAGCCTTTCAAAGAATTTCATGGCTACAAATGTGAGTGCTACTGGGCGATAGTCATTTAGACAGGTTACCTTGGTGTTCTTGGGCACAGGGTCTATGGTGGTCTGCTTGAAACGTGTAGGTATTACAGACGGGGTCAGGGAGATTAGTCCGGATTAGTGTCCCGTTCCTTGAAAGCGGCAGCTCTAACCTTTAGCTCAGTGCAGATGTTGCCTGTAATCCATAGCCTCTGGTTGGGATATGTACGTGTGGGGACAACATCGTCGATGCACTTATTAAATGAAGCCGGTGACTGATGTGGTAAACTCCTCAATGGGCGAGGGAGAGCTTTGTATGCGTTTCTGTGTGTGGAGTTAAGGTGATCTAGACTTTTGTCTCCTCTTGTTGCACAGGTGACCTGCTGGTAAAAATGAGCGGGAAAAAAAACAGATTTCAGTTTCCTTGCATTAAAATCACCGGCCACTTGGAGCGCTGCCTCTGGATGTGCATTTTCTTGTTTTCTTATGGATATGCAGCTCGTTGAGTGCAGTTTCAGTGTCATCATCGGTTTGTGGTGGTAAATAGACAGCTGCGAAAAAAATATATAGCTTAAAACTCTTGGTAAATAGTAGGGTCTGCAGCTCCTCATGAGGTATCTAACTCAAGACAAGCACAACCTCAAGGCTTAGAGATTGCGTACCAACAGTTGTCAACAAAGAGACTCACACCTCTCACCTTAACCTTACCCGAAGCTGCCGTTCGGTCTTCACAATGCATAGAGAAAAACACCTAGATGTATATTATCCATTTTCACCCGGTTTGTGTGTGTGTGTACTGTAACTTCAACCCTTTACCCGTGTCATATTATGTTGGACTGTATCATGGAAAGCAATGGGTGTGGATGAAGCAGTTACCTCTTGATTTATTTAAGACATAAGACCCTGACTTCAGAGGGATCTGTACTGGATGTTACTGAAGGCCTTTGAACCCATAACCTCCTTAGATCCAGTACTTCATGTCTCAGCAATTCCAGCATCCTTCTTATCTACCTCTGCACTCTCTCTTTCTGTCTTTTGCTTTGGAAGGAGCATACTGATGTTTAGTGATATGGAGAGCATTTAGTGCCTCTCCTCTCCTTCTCTCTCTCTCGCTCTCTCTCACCCCTCTCTCTCTCTCTCTCCCTCTCTGTCACCCCTCTCTCAGTGATGGGTGACATGGCTGGTTCTGGGTTGCCATGGTGACAGTGCCCTGGTATGGTAGCGGGGGATGTGCGTGTGTGTTCCCTCGGGTGTATATGTTTGCGTGTGCGTGTTTGTGTGTGGATGTGTGTGCGTGGTGCATGTGTGTATGGTGTACTGGCCTCCTGCAGATGTTCCCTGGCCCTCACACCTCCTGCCAGCTGCTCCCCCCCCTCTTAATTAAGAGCCCGCTCCATAGCGAGGCATGATTACACCCCCCCGACACACGCGCGCGCATACGCGCACCAGCGGTGCACACCAGGACGTGTCCATTAGATGTTCTCTAGGAGCAGAGTGTCCAGTGCTGGTGCCCTTGAAGCCCTGTAGTTATGATGGGAAACATAAACAGGATGCTAATCATGGCTATGTGGCTACACTCTGACACCACACCACACAACCCCCATACACACGAGCAGGCAGTGTACTGTACTTGGAGCACGGAGAGGAGGAGAGGAGGGGGGGAGAGGAAGGATGAGGAAGAGGGGAGGAAGGATGAGAAAGAGAAGAGGCAGGATGAGGAAGCGGAGAGGAAGGATGAGCAGAAGGTGGAAGGGGAGGACGAGTAGGAGGTAATGAGAAGAAGGAGCCGTTTGGAGAAGAGGTTTATTTTAGGCCACTTCATCTGTTCTGCCCCTCTTCCTCCCTCCTCACTCTGTCCTTCTCTCCTCCTCTGCTCTCACTAATTCAACCCTCTATCCCTTCATTATTTTCTTTCTCCTACCTGCTACCTGCTCTATAGTCACTTAGTCTGCCTCTTCTGTATTCACCCTCCCACTACCTCTCTCTCTCTCTCTCTCTCTCACACACACACGAGACAGAACACCACAGTTAATAATTCCCTAATTTCCTCTCTTAACGGCAAGTGGAATGTGTCGCAGATAAACGGATTTATCAGAAGGGTATTAGAATGTGAATCAGGGGTGTTACAGCAATGGACAGTAATGGGCGCATCGTTTAAACAACGTCACGAGACTAATGGATTTCAAAATGAATTTGTCAACACGGTTCGCCATGAATACAATTAGCTGAATGAGAGCGAAGCTGCGGCGGTCGAGGCAGCGGCGACCTGAGTAGCGGGGAGCTGCAGTGTTCAGTATGGAAGTCAGGGATGATCTCTAGGCTATACTGTACAGTGGGGGAGATATGCATGTATTGTAGACAGCTGTCCATATTGCTGCTGGGTGGAAATGCTTGGTTGTGTTGATGGGAGAGTAATGAGATTATGAGTGGATCAGTTGATTGTAGAGGTGCTGAGTTTTGAAGTGGTATCCTTCTTGGGTATAAACTGTCTGAATCAATTCATTATTGTTTTCACGTCATTGTGTTCGTGTCATTCCAGCACAAGCTATCAAAAGATTTCCATGTGACAATGTTGTATTTTGTGAGTCAAGTCTTATTGTCCAGCCAACTTTTAACCAAAGTCCAGTGACTTGACTCCAAGTTGGTTTGATTTCACCTTGAATCCACATTAGACAAATGTCAATCAATAGTCAAATTTGAACTGATGTCTGTGCCCAGTGGGGTGTTCCTTAATTGCTCTGGGGGTCAGTGGTTTGGGAGAGGATATCACAGTGCTGCTTTAGTAAGGGCTTGTTTTGGAAGAGTCACCCAGCCAAGATGGGAGGTGGTGTGATGTGTGTGATGCAGTGTGCGCTATGTTGCGTCTCACCACTGTTGTTGTTATTACTGTAATGTCCCAGAACATGACATTAGCCTTAATAACATAATCACTCATCCACTGTGATCAGACACCAAGAGAGCAGAGCAGAAATACAGGGAGAGGAGGAGAGAACGGGAAAGATACAGGGGAGAGAGATGCAGAACCAGGGGTGAGAGAGAGTGGGGGGAGAAAAAGGGAGGAGGGGATAGAAAGAGAAAGGTAGGGAGGGAAACAGAGAGAAATACAGTCATGGAGGAGAGACAGAGTGGGAGTTCATGAGCAAATCTTCTGCACGTGATCCACCTATATCCATCCACATATGAACATGATATCAGTGTGCTGAATTGGCTGAGATTGGTGTGCAATACAGACCTGTAACACTCTGTCACTGTTGGCCATAGATAAAAAGGGTCAGTTATGCAGTTATGTATGTCATTATATGAATATAAGCCATTGAAATATGGATTTTTGAAGGACAAATGATGCTGCCAAGACAGACACTTAGTTGAAAACATAAAGCTGTGGATGGTTGATATCAGCTACTGCCGATCCCTCCCCACCGCCACATCAGCCCACCCCACTCAGCCTCCTCCAGCGTCCAAGGAGAGAGAGGGTCTGTGGGAAGGCAGGCAGGGAAACGGTAGGGGCGCTCTGAGCCGCCTGAATACTAATGTCCCACTTTACAACTCACCCTCACTCATACACACACACCACGCTCTCTCTCCCTCCCTCCCTCCCTCCCTCCCTCCCTCCCTCCCTCCCTCCCTCCCTCCCTCCCTCCCTCCCTCCCTCCCTCCCTCCCTCCCTCCCTCCCTCCCTCCCTCCCTCCCCCACACACACACACACACAGTGCCACGCTCTGCTCTCCCGCCCCTTTGCAGCCCCTCACAGCCAGCGCTGAACAAAGCTCCCTAATTATGGGCAGGTCTCCATGTCCACCCGGGCGCTCTTAACGACGTCGCTGATTAATTAGAGGGAGGTGTGGGGGCAGGAAGTCTCACCCTCGCCACCGCTGCCACCACGATAACACCAGCTTCACCCAGCGCCACAGCGTCACACCTCGCCCGCACACACATGCACTTGCGTGAACACACACACTCTCTCAGAGACGTGTGGCGAGAGCAGGATTAGTGTGGGATTATATGACAACGTGAGACACAGCCAGCTTTAGACACTGAGAATGATAAACTGCGTGAACTAGACACAGACGAAGTTGACACTCTTCCATTGCCAGGTCTGTATTGTAAAATATACATAGTAACCTACCCGGTTAAATACAGGTGAGTGGGTATATAGACTCACAGACAGAAATAGCTAGAGGTGTTGGACACAGAT
This sequence comes from Oncorhynchus masou masou, assembly GCF_036934945.1. Classification (NCBI taxonomy): domain Eukaryota; kingdom Metazoa; phylum Chordata; class Actinopteri; order Salmoniformes; family Salmonidae; genus Oncorhynchus; species Oncorhynchus masou. The sequence goes on along the minus strand of NC_088241.1, from coordinate 29,563,404 downwards.
CATTATTCAAATCATTACAATTTAATCTCCTCAGTGCCATAGTAGTCGGTTTACAGATGTCTACATCCTCCACCTCATACACATACAACAAATGCCACAATCCCCCCATGCAATATGGCCATGTTAAGTTTGTAAGAAAGGAAGAGGTTCGCTAGCCCTATTTACCGTGAATCCTTTGGAAAATCAGGCAAATTTGAGAGCAGGAAGTGAGACCCAGGTGTGTTTGGTTTCCTCTGAAGGGATGTGTATTCATTGCCACTGCTGCTCGCCGCTCACTGTTGCCGCAAAATGGCCTCTGCCGCATCTATATGTGTGATTTGTGTGTGTCCGACCCTGAGGTCCACAATGAATACAGGGCACAAAGAGACAGAGTATTGCCGCTGCACGCACGCACACACACACACACGCACACACACACACACACGCACGCACACACACGCACGCACGCACGCACACACACACACACACACACGCAAGCTTCAGACTGGGTCACTCAGGTTCAAGGCATTTGTATTCACCGTATGTTTTTACATTTGCTTTACCACCTACAGTGTTCCGTCTAGCTGAGACACGACTGTCTGCTCTCTGACTCTGTATACCTTGATGCACTTGAATATGCACGCGAGATATGTGGGTGTCTGAGTGTGTGGTGCGTTTGTACTTTGACCCACCTTTTCTCAAACTCCATTTTAGGATGTTACAATAGCTCTTCGTGACAGGGAGCGTTGGATACCGCACACACACTGAAACACGCACGCACACAAACACACACAGCCGCCCCTCCCCATAATCCCCCCCCCCTACCCCCCCATCCTAAAACACACAGACACACATCACTCCTATTACAGCCAGTGTTGGATGGCTAATTTCCACTGTGGCTGCTGAGATCTTCATTAGGCTGGCAGAGGGCTGCCCTGTTAGACATGGCTATTATCAGGATGATTACCACCACACCACATCCCATCATCGTTACTGTTGTCACCGGCCGCCCACGGGAGCCTCCTCAGTTGGGACGAGGCTGTGGGTTTTGTCCTCTGTGCCCTTCCGTGTCCCCTTCTCTTGGTGGCTTGACGCTAATGCCTGATGACATCCCCGCAGCAGTGAGCGGTGCGTGTCACCTTTTTAGCGGTGACGTGAGTAGTGTGAAGATGGCTCAGACACACACACACACACACACACTTGGACGCATGAACAGAAACGTTGCTCGCTGAACTTTGTCAATAAGGCGAGCTCCTTTACCACCTGCAGCCTGGTGGTAATTCACTGCACCGCAGAGAACAGACCCAGACGGGCCCAGACTTTATACGGGTGACGCTCACAGGAATGCATTCCCTCTGCTACAGGTAGATGTGCTGTAGGGTTTTGGAGTTCACCGTTGATATGTGTAAATGACAATGGGTCGATTTCCTTTTGGGCTCCATGATCTATTAAGCTGCCTGTTTGGACTAGGAGAGGAAATAAAAGAAGGACAAGAATGGAGAATGGAAGAAAAGACTAGGGGGAGAGGAGAAAGGAAAGGAGGATGCGGCAGGAGGACAGAGAGGAAATATAGATATTTAGTAGGAGGCTAAGATTTACACACACACACACACAGACAGAGAGAGAGAGTAGTGAGATGGAGGTTGTGCAGAGCGGGCCAGGCGTGGCGTGCTTGTACTCACCCGGGCTCTAACCCGCCACAGATGAACACAATCAGGCCGCCTCGTCCAACGGCGGGTAGTCATGGCAACCTGGCGGCACAGCCTGCGTGGGACAAAGGGCTGGCGGGTCCTGTGTGTGTGAGCGTGTTTGTGCGTGTGTGTGTGTGGCAGAGCGGGCTGAGCCCTCCTGGGGCCTCCATTCGCCTGTCTGTGAGAGAGTCCACAGGGGCCCTGCAACAGGAGGAGAGAAGAGAAAGAGGGGAAGAGAGATGGAAAGATGGGGATGAGAGGGAGGAGGGAGGGAGAGCTAGAGAGACAGATGGAGAAAGTGTAGCTGGAGTCCTCAGGGACTCAGCCACAGGAGGAGAGAGGGAGGGGAGATGGAGGGAGGAGGAAAAGAGGGAGATGGAGGGAGAGAGCAGAAAAGGGACCTAGTCGAGAGCCTGTTCCAAAGAAAAGGGGAGAGAGAGAGGGGGCAGGAGAGAGAGAGGGGGCAGAGAGAGAGAGAGAGAGAACCCATATTTGTATTTCCATAGGAGCTGGATCAGAGCTAAAGTTGAAAGGGAGAATAGGGTGGAAGGAGGGATGCAGGTAGAAGGGATAAAATGAGAGTGAGATACAGAGGGCAAGGTGTTATCCTTTTCCTCTCCTTGTCTTTTCTTCTCTCTCCCAGCCCAACCGCTTACATTTTTTTAAAATCCATTCAGGTTCGAAGAAGGGAGAATAGAGGAACATCCAGACTCATCACATGTTAAATCATGCTTCCTTTTAGTTCCTGTATCCCTCATTTGTAACTTTTATGTACAAACACTGATATTTCATTTCCTGCCTCCCCTTTAGGTGTGGATCATACAAACCTGGATCTGAAGAGAAACTTAGTGAGTAAACTTGATCAATTTATTTTTGAAGTGACCATCTATGTCATCTGACCTAATGGGCCATTACACAATTAATGAGTTCAACATGTACTGTATATACAGTAGATAATGCTGTACGGTAGATAGATAAACACCCATGTCAAATCGATGAAGCTATAGTGAAGCGAATGCTAACTGCTTCAGGTGAAGTTTCAACCTAGACACAGATCTAGGATCAGCTTCCCCTCCTCAAATCCCAACCTTAACCAATGGTGGGGGAAATGGCAACTTCACCCTAAACCAACTCACCAAGAGTAGAGCCACTCTGGTGGACTGAGTGCCAGACAATTGACTGGCTACTACTGCTTTCGATCATTTAGAATCCAAGAGCCACAGTTCAGATCAAAGCCAACAGGCCAACATGTAGTTTGGCACTCATGTACAGCCTGAGAGAGAGATTGAAGCAGGGCTACATGGGATTGTACTCTGACTCCTGTCTCCTTGAGTGCACCCCCTTGATCATATTTGACTCGATAGACACACATCACTCTTCTGCGATGTAGCCTGTCATCTCCTCCCCTTACAGTGAACAGCTTGTCCTCGTACAGAAGGAGAGAGCAGGACAATACATAGAGGATTATCATGACACATCAGTATGCTTCCAGAAATGCCATTTTATGATTTCCTGTGTCATTTCCACGTCCTCCCTATTCTGATGCCAGATCTGTTTTGAGCCGTATAGCCAACTCCTAACAACCATAAGAGTTGGCTATACAGCAAAAATAGATCTGGGATCAAGCTCCATGCTCTCCATGTTGTTTCCTGACATTACACTATGGTGTGTCTCTCAGGAGGCCTCGGCCAGTTTTGAGCTGCGTGGCTTACACGGCCTTTCCCATGACCCCATGCCACTCAGAGACCAGGAGAACGGGTAACGCACTTCTTAATCTCTACATTCGTCTCTTTTCACCCCCCTCTCTCGTTCTACCTGTACCTCTGTCATTTCTCACTATTTGCAGTCGTCTTTCCTTTTTAGTTTTGTTTCCTCATTTTTGGACTGGGTTATTTGTCTACATTTTGTGTAGAGATGCAGTCGTTTTTGTTGTGCGCGAGAGAGAGCGCGTGCGCGTTTCTGTGTGTGTGTGTGTGTGTGTGTGTGTGTGTGTGTGTGTGTGTGTGTGTGTGTGTGTGTGTGTGTGTGTGTGTGTGTGTGTGTGTGTGTGTGTGTGTGTGTGTGTGTGTGTGTGTGTGTGCATGACATAATGTTCTCATCTGTCACCAGTCATGGCACCAGGTGTGGAGGGGAAGTGGCCATGGAGGCCAACAGCTCTTAGTGTGGCGTGGGCATGGCTTTCAACGCCAGGATCGGTGGGGAGTACAACACAGCCCATGTCCAATGCCAATGTGATCTATCAAAATAAAATACCGGCAGAAGTGATTGTACGATTCAAATAATGTGTCTATTATAATATGTACGTGTAATATGATTGCGCGGTACTGTGACAAATGTCCATTGTCTGTGAGACGTGATATCGTCGCCTTACAGTATGCCATTCGGAAATCGAAAATAATATTACAGCAAATGAAATATATCATTTAAGCCTTGCCTTAATGACAACATAAAGAATAGGGTTCAATCAGACTGTATAGAAGACGCTAGGCGAGTTGACAATGAACAACACAGTAACAGTGTGTTCGTGAAGAAGAGAAGAGCCGCGTTTATATTACCAGACAAATTATATGATATGTAGCAGGGCTGTGATAACATACTATGAGGACAATCACACATCAAATGTAATGGAAATGGCTCAATAAAAGGCAATGACAACAGGGTAATGCAATGCCAGTGATTGGTTGTGACATCAGCTGGAGAGATAATGTATAATGAGTCCCAAATTGCTCCCCGTTTCCTATATAGCGTACTACTTTTGATGGGCCGTGGTCAAAAGCAGTGCACCAAGAAGAAAATAGGGAATAGGGTGGTTTTTGGGAGGCAGACCTAGTTAAAGTGAATCACAGTGCTGAGGCTTGATAATGATGACAAAGGGACCACGGGCGTATCCACAACAGAACAATGAATTTGCAGTGCATTTCTTCCATAAAGCCCAGTAATCAATATGTCTATTGCAGCCAGTTTAGGTGTTGATGTTCAGCTGTATTTGTGAATTAGAGTTTACACAAGTGGTGATGAGAGAAATCAATCTAATTAGTGTGTGTGTTATTGAGCCATACAGACCTAATTTAACATCTCATTTTCGGTTTGATGTGCTGTAATTTGTTTTTTAGTGAGGATGACTAATATAATACAGCCGTACAGTCCAGAGAGTAAGTATGCGTCAACAAGAAAATGTATTGGGACATTTGAAGAAGAATATCCTCTGAAAATCATTGTTTTGATTCTAGTGTCACTCTATAACGCTAAAAGCCAACAGCTGTTCAAACCAATTCACAGAGCTGGATCGGCATCATAATTAATGAGCAGTAATAAATAATCCTTGGAATGAACTGTTACCCCTGACCTCTTCCCTCTGCAACATGACCTCTGACCTTTGACCCGGCCAGGTATCGATCTTCTGGACGGCACGGTGACGGACTCCGTGGAGGCCACATCTCTGACCTTCAACAACGACTTCATTGATGTGTACGTGTGCTGCTGAGGCCCGCGGGACGACAGACAGGAAATGGCCGGGGACACTCACACAGAAAGGCTGGGCAAGGTGAGGTTAACACACACACACACACACACACAGGCACGCAAGTATACACACACCCATTCTATACATGCACATGCACGTCCACACACACAAACTCATGCACACATGCATACTCGCTTTTCTCTATTCAATGTATAATATATATATATATATCCCATTTAGCAGACGCTTTTGTCCAAAGCGACTTACAAGTCAGCTGGGGCCACTACTTTTACATATGGGTGGCCCTAGCGGGAATCGAACCCCCATATGGGTGGCCCTAGCGGGAATCGAACCCACGACGCTTGGCGTTGCAAGCGCCATGCTCTACCGACTGAGCCACACAGTAATTCTATTCTATTCCATTCTATTATATTTGATCCTTACACCAACTCCCCTCTCCTCTCTCTTTCACCTTAATACAGGGGCGAGGTAGGCAGCATCTTTGTGTGGGCGTCTGGTAATGGTGGGTTGGTGAACGATCACTGTGGAGCAGACGGCTATATCAACAGTGTCTACAGCATTGCCGTTGGGGCTGTCACTCACACGGGCAAGCCCGCCTTTTTAGGTGAGCCCTGCCCTGCCGTTATGGCTGTCACTCTAACTGGAGCTAGTTTGGGAAACACACTTCCCCTAGTAAGTCTCTCTTTCTTTGGGTGTGTGTGTGCGTGCTTGCATGCGTGTATATCTATTTGATGCTGTGTGTATATGTGTGTGTGTGTGTGTGTGTATGTGTGTGTGTGTGTGTGTGTGTGTGTGTGTGTGTGTGTGTGTGTGTGTGTGTGTGTGTGTGTGTGTGTGCGTGTGCGTGTGTATCTATTGGACACTGTGTGAGAGTGAGTGCAGCCCTGCTCTTTAGCTCCTGTTAGCAGCCTGTTAACTGCTGTGATATTTGTAGCGGCCTCACGGTTGACCTGGGCTGGCAGATATGTGTGGATGCACACACACACACACACACACGCACACACACACACACACACACACACACACAATCGCAAGTGTTAATTGGAGGTGAGGCGTAGCACCGCGGCTGAAGCGGCAGAGAAAAAGAGAGAGAAGGAAGAGAGGTGTTGATGCGCACTCAGTTCAGGAGTGTGACAATGTCGAAGGCCAGGAAAGAAACATGTCTGTATGCCCTGCTCAGCTCCATGGATACAGACTAACAGTCTAATATTACCCAGTAACACCTACCACTGACTGTGACTGTGACTATTGCTACTTCCAGTCTACTCCCCTGAGGCATTGTCAGTCACCACATTGATGGTCAGAGGTGTTTCCGGCAAAGCAAGCTAGATTTACTCAGGGTTTTCTAAAGCTAACCGGCTTCAATTAGCGTCACATTTCAGCTCAGGCTTCATCCGTACAACGACGGTGGATATTGCTTGTCCGCCTGCCACTAACTGCAGCAGGCTTGTAACTGCGTATGCATGTTGCACATGGCTAGTGGAATACTCAACTCTTCATTGAGACAATGCTGAAACATCAGTCCATGTGTGAGTCAGTGCCACACTTTGTGCCAAACTCTAAATGAAAGGAAAGTTATCGTGCAAATTCAGCAGGCTATGTTGTGAAATAGGCTTTTAAAAGTGCACTCTTTTTTTGATTATTTATCGTTAATGCCTATTTTGGTGTGATTATCAATGCACAACCACAAGCACCGTTTTCCCCACTGCTATCGATAGCATCATTTTATTAAGCCATACAAAAGTTTTACTGTGTGTGAAGTTTAAATGTGTAGGCGATATATTTTAACACACACACAAAAAAAGTTGAAATAATCAAATATTTCTTCAGTCGTCTTCCTCAAGTGAATGGGATGATGACATAGTCTTTGCAAGAGGGAGGGACTATGGTTTCATTGGTCCTCAACTTGTGGCTCAGCCATTCAATTCAGGGTAAGTGGAGTAGCCGTGAGTTAGCCTGCCGCGGAGCAGGTTAGTTCTGAAGGCTTCGTCGCCATAGAAATGTACCTAGCTCAAAGGTGAGCCACTTTCGTATGACTCGTTATCCCGAGTTGAACTCCGAGTTACCGCGCTAACTCCTCAAAACTGCTTTTGTAGGATACCCCTCAGGTTTGGAGGAGCGTTGGGTGGGTATATATGTGAGAGTGAGGGAATGAGAGAGAGAGAGAGAAATAGTCCCTGGTCGCTGTTACAAGATCAGTACCCCTCACGTGTGACTTCACTGAATTCTTCACCCGAGAGCAAAATAGCTAACTACAGTGTGTTTGTGTGGATTTGTTTGTTTGGTTTTTAAAAAAAGAGTGTACACACATTCAACAATTGTCCCAGGTGCATGGTCTAAAAAAAATATACGGAACAGAAATATAAACGTAACATGCAATAATTTCTAAGATTTTACTGAGTTACAGTTCGTGTGAGGAAATCAGTCATTTGAAATGAAGGCATTAAGCCCTAATCTATGGATTTCACGTGTGGGAATACAGATATGGATCTGTATTAGATCTGTTAGTCACAGATACCTTAAAAGAAATGGGCCTCACGATCTCATCACGGTATTTCTGTGCATTCAAATTGCCATCGATAAAATGCTATTGCGTTCGTTGTCCGTAGCTTATGCCTGCCCATACCATAACCCCACCACCACCATGGGGCACTCTGTTCACAACGTTGACATCTGCAAACCGCTCGCCCACACAACGCCATACACGTGTTCTACGGTTGTGAGGCCAGTTGGAAGTACAGACATTCTCTAAAACGATGTGGGAGGTGACTTAAGGTAGAGAAATGAACAGTACAATCTCTGGCACCAGCTCTGGTAGACATTCCTGCAGTCAGCATGCCAATTGCAGGCTCCCTCAAAACTTGAGAAGGCATATTTTAGAGTGGCCTTTTATTGTCCCCAGCACAAGGGGCACCTGCGTAATGATCATGCTGTTTAATCAGCTTCCCGATATGACACAACTGTCAGGTGGATGTATTATCTTGGCAAAGGAGAAATGCTCACTAACAGGGATGTAAACACATTTGTGGGTTTTTTACATGGAAACCAAAAGGGTTTTTACATGGAACCCAAAGGGGTTCTACCTGGAACCGAAAGGGTTCTCCAACCCTTTTAGGTTTTTGATAGCACCTTTTTTTTCTAAGAGTATACCCTGCACATGGAACATTATTGTTGTTGTGTGTGTGTACACCACTATAGTTGTTAAGTTGCAACTGAAATGTACAGCATTCTGTTGTGTGCTCTGCAGGTGACAGTGTCCAATCTAGGGAACGGTTGTGTCACCGACTTTGCGGGGACATCCAGTGCTGCACCCATTGCGGCTGGGATTCTGGCCCTTGTCTTGGAGAACAAGTAAGCCTTGGTCCTCCTCTCCCCTCCTGAACCTTACTCAACCGTTGCGTCATTTTCTCCACTATCGGTTTTTCATCTTCATTCCATGCGGTTTAGGTAGTTCGCTTTGTGTTTATTAGCGGTCTTAGTTTCCATCTTTATGTCTAAGTTCAAGTAGCTCCCTTTCTCTCTGTGTCTATTTGTGTGCAAGTGTTTTTTTCTCTCTCTCTCTCTCTCTCTCTCTCTCTCTCTCTCAAATATAGATGGCTTTATTGGCACAAAGTACAATTTGGAGATATTGCCAAAGCAACATTGTAGTACAGTGTTTCAGTAAATAATGAATAAAGGATAATGAAATACAGTTTATTGCAGTAGTGGGGCGGCAGGTAGCCTAGCAGTTAAGAGCGCTGGACCAGTAACCCAAAGATCGTTGGTTCGAATCCTTGAGATGACTAGGTGAAAAGTCTGTCCATGTGCCCTTCAGCAAGGCACTTAACCCTAATTGCTCCAGTAAGTTGCTCTGGGTAAGAGTGTTTACTAAAATGTAATAATTATAGTTCATTGTAGTAGTAGTAATAATAATACCACATACTGTATAATCACTACTGTTGTTGTATTGTGTCATTTTTGGTTTGATACATTTCATTTAATAAGATTAACAATGGCTAATAAATGAATAACAAAATGCACATGTAATGATGGTTACACTATGTATTGCTTGTACGTTATATACCATGTAAAAACTTCAGGGAATTCATGTTCGTGGGGTGTCCCTCAGGCTGTGGCAATCATATACATAACTGGCAGTAATAAAGTAGGCAAAAAAAAAACTCCCTTTATCAGGACCCGGTCTTTCAAAGATCATTTGTAAAAATCCAAATAACTTCACAGTTCTTCACTGTAAAGGGTTTAAAAACTCTGTTTCCTGTGCTTGTTCAACGAACCGTAAACAATTAATGAACATGCACCTGCGGAACGGTGCATGTTCCAGCTTACAGACGGTAGGTAATTGAGGTAACAGTTATGAAAACGTAGGACACTTTAGAGGCCGTTCTACTGACTCTGAAAAACACCAAAATACATTTTGCCCAGTGTCCCTGCTCATCTGCGTGAACATGCCTTAGGCATGCTGCAAGGAGGCATGAGGACTGCAGATGTGGCCAGGGCAATAAATTGCAATGTCTGTACTGTGAGATGCCTTAGACAGCACTACAGGGAGACAGGACGGACAGCTGATATTCCTCGCAGTGGCAGACCACGTGTAACAACACCTGCAGAGGATCGTTACACCCGAACATCACACCCGCCGGACAGGTACAGGATGGTAACAACAACTGCCCGAGTTACACCAGGAACGCACAATCCCTCCATCAGTGCTCACTGACGACTCGCAATTTTGATTCACCGGGGGCGATGTTCGGATTTGCGTTTATCGTCAAAGGAATGAACGTTACACCGAGGCCTGTACTCTGGAGGGTTAGGCCTGGCTCACAGTTCATCCCGAAAGTGTTTGGTTGGGTTGAGTCAGGGATCTGTGCAGGCCAGTTAAATTCTTCCACACCATTTCTGTATGGACCTCACTTTGTGCACGGGGGCATTGTCATGCTGTAACAGGAAAGGGCCTTCCCCAACTATTGCCACAAAGTTGGAAGCGCAGGATCGTCTAGAATGTCATTGTATGCTGTAGCTTTAAGATTTTCCTTCACTGACACTAAGGGGGCTAGCCCAAACCATGAAAAACAGCCCCAGACCATTATTCCTCCTCCACCAAACTGTAATAGTTGGCACTATGCATTCGGGCAGGTAGCGTTCTCCTGGCATCCGCCAAACCCAGATTTGTCCGTCGAACTGCCTGGTGGTAAAGCTTGATTCATCATTCTGTGCTTTTCCACTGCTCCCGAGTCTAATGGCGGCAAGCTTTACACCACTCCAGCCGAATCTTGTCATTGCGCATGGTGATCTCAGGCTTGTGTGCAGATGATGGTATTGAGTGTTGCAACAGCAGACAGACGATTTGTGCGCGCTAGGTGCTTCAGCACTCAGCGGTCCCGTTCTGTGGGCTTGTGTGGCCTACCACTTTGCAGCTGAGCCGTTGTCGCTCCTAGATGTTGCCACTTCACAATAACATCACTTACAGTTGAACGTGGCAGCTCCAGCAGGGCAGAAATTTGATGAACTGACTTGGAAAGGTGGCATCCGATGATGGTGCCACATTGAAAGTCACAGAGCTCTTCAGTAACGCCATTCTACTGCCAATGTTTGTCTATGAAGATTGCATGGATGTGTGCTTGATTTTATACAGCTGTCAGCAATGGTTTGGCTGAAATAGCCAAATCCATCAATTTGAAGGGGGGTGTCCATATACTTTGTGTATATATAGTGTATTTCCTAATCTCTCTCTCGCTCGCTCTCTCTCTCTCACTCTTTCTGCACTACGTTGGTGTGTGGACTTGGGCCCTAGTCGTGATTGTAGCTCTGTAACTTTGTAGCTGTCCGTGGCGTCTGCCTGCTGCCGTTCCTCAGTGTTATTGATGAGCCCGGAGCAGGGCTTTACCGCTCAACCTGTCACGCCACGCCGGCCCAGTCTCGCCCGCTTGGCTATAAAATGGACCGGAGGTCCCCTGGGGGAGTTGCACTCCCAGGACATTACTGGTTAAGGGCTTGTATGACCTGCACCACACAGCCTATTCTATATATCACATCCCAGGGCTGATATTTCCCTCACGTCTTAATGGAGCTGAGCTAGCAGAGCACATGCACTGACACACACACTGACACACACACACACACACACACACATTAGTACTGTCATAACACCCACAACATCACAAACAGAGTACAAAAAAATAAATAATTATCTCTGTCTACTCTCCAACCCTTTTCTCCTGGTTCAATGTGTTGACTCCAAATCTCTTTTCCAGTTTTACTTTAGTCCCTCTATGTAAATATCACATACTTCATTCCATCCTTTCATCAGTTTTACAGCTTTTTAATATTCTGTACGTCTGTACCAATCTTTTACATTCTCAACACCATTTTGCCTACTTTGCCTCGTCACTAATTCTCTCAACCTCTGTTCATTCCCTCCATCTTCAGTCCACCTTTATCATCCCTCTCTTTTACCCGCTCCCGACTCTCTTAGAGTCTGTCTGTACCGCTCTAGTCTCCCATCACCAATGACAACCCCATGCTCTACCCTTACATTTACTGTATTCTATTATAACTGTATTTAACCAGACAAGTCAGTTGAGAACCAGTTCCTATTTACAATGATGGCCTGGCCAGTGGCGAGACTAAAGCATCTCCCGTCACTCTGTCTGTGTGTGAGTATGTGGTCAGGTTATTAATGGAAGATGGTGTGTGAGAGATGATTCCTCATTAACCCCGGTGGCCAGTGCTCAGCCAGGGGTTAGCCAGTCCCGCTCTGGGAAATGTCCCGTATTCAGACACATGAGCGCAAACAAATGATCTTTTAATTTGCTCCAATCACAGAGCGGTGTAAGTGAACTGACTCTCTCTCTACCTCTCTCTCGTTCTCTCTCCACCTCTCCACCTCCACCCCACTTTTTCACCCTCTCTTTCTTTCTCCCCCTTCCTCTGTCTGTTCCAACCTTGTTTCTTTTTGTTCTTTCCCTCTGTTCCCACCTTCTGTCCCCTCTCTTCCGCTCTGCATTGTCCATCTTCACCTGTCTGTCTATCTGTCTGAGCCACTGAGAGCAGGATAGCAGGGTGCTCAATAGGGGTTGATGTAGTGTGTAATAAGCTAGGGTTCTCAGTGGGGACAGCACCCTCTAATTGGTCTCAACTCAAACACTCCCTGAGACACAAACTGATGATTGGGGTATTATGTGTGGTTTGCATATTATCAGGGCCTTACATGCAACGGTCCCTGGACCTCACCCACAACCTCAGAAACACACTAAAAGACAGGATCTTCATCATCTATGCTCTGCTCTCCCTGCTCTGTCTTCATTTTGCCCCTATTAATCCTCCCAGAAATGGGAGCCAGAGTCATAGGAACTCTCCACGTTTGGCCATAATCTTTTAATGTGGCGTACTTTAAGCCTAAGTGAGCCCATTTGGAGTGACTGTGCGCAGACTAGGATTCTCCCTATCTGTTATCTGCACAAGTGTTACTAATGGTTTTATCAATTAGGCCTCGTCCAATAACTGCATGCCTGTGATCTCCTTTAAATACAACCAGTGCAATGCTGATTTGTGCTGTTAATGAGTGTGTGGATGTGTGTCGGACTGTGTGTTGATGTGTGTAAGTGACTGTATGTAGTCTCACTCTCTCTCTCTTCCCTCTCTCTCTTCCCTCTCTCTCTTCCCTCTCTCTCTCTTTCCTCTCTCTCTTTCCCCTCTCTTTCCTCTCTTTCCTCTCTCTCTTTCCTCTCTCTCTTTCCTCTCTCTCTCTTTCCTCTCTCTCTTTCCTCTCTCTCTTTCCTCTCTCTTTCCTCTCTCTCTTTCCTCTCCCCCCCCCCTCTCTCTCTCTTTTTCACCTCTCTCTCTGACTCTCTCTTCTCTCTCTTTCCTGTAATGTCTGATGTGCTTCTTCAGAAGATTCTAATGCGATGTGTACCCTAGCTGAATATATGTTTGCTTCCTAAAATGAGATAGTCAAGTCCAGGCTAGAGTGCCGTGTTCTAACGGATCACATCCTTCTGAATGAAAAGCATCACACTTATCACACAGATATACCCCTCAGTCATTGCTCAAAATAGGAAACACTGGAAATATTGATCACTGTTTTTATTGTATGTGTGCTTTGCGTAAGTCTATATATACCAGCACTTTTATCACTTTCTTTCCCTTAACCTCTGTACTTACCCTAGTTTTTATTTTTCCCTTCCCCTATTTTCCTCCCTGTAGACTCCCCAGTGAAGAAATAAATAGTTTATTGTTGATTTGCTCTGTCTTCATGTAAATGATTTAACAGGGACAATGTTATTCCTGTGGGTCCTGACCTTGTCCCTCTCTCGCTCTCTCTTCCTATCTCTCTCGTCCTCCCTCGATCCCTCTCTTGTTCTCTTTTTTTTCTCTCTCTTTCTCTCTTCCTCTCTCTTTCTCTCTCTCTCTCTCACTTTCTCTCTCTCTCTCTCTCTCTCTCTCTCACTCCCTCTCTCTATCCCTCGCTCTATCCCTGCTGCATAGGCTGGACACTCCGTCCTTGTGGCTCTCCCCCCTTCTCCCCCTCCCCACCCCATCCTCCCCACTCTCCCCCTGCCCAGACCCTGTGTGTGTGATAAATTATTCGTGGGCATGCTCCGAGGGCCCAGGGCTGCTCATTCCTACACACAGAGGGGCCGCATTGATCCGGCCTGTGGTTCAACTTAATTGGAAACACAGTTATACCTACTAGCTAGAGACACACTCAAAAACATATACACACACACACACTCACTCAGAACAAACACACACACACACATGCATACGCACAAATATACACAGCACCAGCAATATACTCCAGCATGCACACACAGATTCACACGAAACATCTTCCCCTATTAGCGGGCAAAAAATAAACACAGAACATTCGCTTGGAAATAGCTCTTATAGATATCAAACACTCACAGCTCCTATACTCGCCAGCATGCACACATGCACACACAGACACACACGTGCGCAGGCGCATGCCTGCACACACTCACCACGCACGCGCGCGTGCACACACACACACACACACACACACACACACAGAGAGATGCACGCACGCACACCCTACACCGTTAAACATGCATGCTATTCCTAACCAGCAGCAGTAAAGAGGAGTAACAGTACACAGTGGAGTAATAAGAAGGCCATGGTTATTGATCTGTCCAGCACACTGACTATCATACAGCTAATAGATTACATCAGACGCATCAGAGCAGTCAAGTCAATGAGGGGTGATCCTATTAACTGGGGATTTGTAAACAGTTGTGTGTTCGCTCACTCAGACGTCTGCCCAGGGTTTGGGAGGGTCTGTGGTGCTTGGCAAGTGGACAGAGGGTGGCTGCTATGGGGGTTTTGGGGCATATTTAGTAGTTCTGTCTCTGGCTGTCCTGGGTAAAATGCCAGGAGGTACTCTGAGCTTTCTGAGGCTGTTTCTGCTGTGGCCCAAACCCTGCTCATGCCTGTAGGGGGAAAACAACAGAGATGTGGTGCCAAAACAGAGAGAAGGAAAGAGAGAGAGAGGGAGAAAGAAAGAAAGAGAGAGAGAGAAAGAGAAAGAAAGAGGGAGCGAGAGGGAGAAAACAGACACACAAATAGACAGAGAGAAATTAAATCAGGTTCCCAGCCAATAGTGTGTTTTTAAGAGCAAAATGCCCTTTTCCAAATAAATAGATCTGTGTCACTGTGTGCTAAGAGACAGAGAAACCCGCGCCAGGGTTCAATAATTAATTCCCGAGTCGAGGGTTTTGGAGAGGCGCTGATTGGGCTGATTTTTTTTATTCTGTTATGATACAAAGGAGGCCGTTTGAAGTAATTTGTCCCAGAGAGAGCAGCTTGGAATACCATACAGGCTTTGATTTAGCAAAGCAAATGTAATTTAGTTGGCTTTATGCAAACCAGTCGGGGCCGGGGGGGGGGCTTCTCTGATTTCACCAGAGGGGTGGGGGGTGGAGGGGGTGCACGCTAACCGAATCACGCCACAGCACTGCCTATATTTACTACAGAACATACACACACATACACACACTGTGAGCAACAGTTCAAAAGTACAAAGCCCAGCTCCCCACTCTGGATCCCTTTGAAATCAAAGCTTAAAATAATTGATTGTGCTGTGCTCTCCTTTAAAAAAAAAAAGGGATATTTTCTATTATTAGTGGTATTACTCCTATGGTGCACTGTAGCACTCTCCGGTTGCACTCGGCGGTTGCCAGTTTTTTGTTTGTTTTGTTGTCTATTGTAAAGGAAAGCTTTTTGAAAGCATTTCCTCCCCCTATATGAGACTGAAATGATATTTCCTGCCCATAGATGACGTCTTCCAGCACCACAAATGGGCGATGCATTACGGATGTTCTTGTATTAACCATGGCCTTGGGATTGTCGTATGACTGTAAGTCGCTCTGGAGAAGAGTGTCTGCTCAAGGACAGACATACACATGTAAAATGACAGTTGTATTGAGCCCGGTAGAACCTCGTTCCACAATTGAAACGCGTGCTTCTTGTCTAAATGGGACTTGTTCATTAACTTCTTGCGTTGAGCAATCCCTGATCCGGGATCCTATTTATAGCCTCAAGCTCATTAGCATAACTAAACGTTAACTATTCATGAAAATCGCAAATGAAATGAAATAAATATATTTGCTCTCAAGCTTAGACTTTTGTTAACAACACTGTCATCTCAGATTTTCAAAATATGCTTTTCAACCATAGCAAAATAAGCATTTGTATTGAGTATTGATAGCTAGCATAATAGCTATAAGCCTAGAATTCGGCCAGCAACATTTTCACAAAAACAAGAAAATCATTCAAATAAAATCATTTACCTTTGAAGAACTTCAGATGTTTTCAATGAGGAGACTCTCAGTTAGATAGCAAATGTTCAGTTTTTCATGAAAGATTCTTTGTGTAGGAGAAATCGCTCCGTTTTGTACATCACGTTTGGGTACCAAAAAAAACAGAAAATTCAGTCATCAAAACGGCGAACTGTTTTCCAAATTAACTCCATAATATCGAGTGAAACACGGCAAAGGCTGTTTAGAATCAATCCTCAAGGTGTTTTTCACATATCTCTTCATTGATATATCGTTCGTGGATGTCTACTTTCTCCTCTGAATCGCTTGGGAAAAGACGTGCAGTTGAAGATGACGCACCAATTTCGACGGAGGACACCGGGCGGACACCTGGCAAATGTAGTCTCTTATGGCCAATCTTCCAATGATATGCCTACAAATACGTCACAATGCTGCAGACACCTTGGGGAAACGATAGATCGGGCAGGCTCATTCCTTGCGCATTCACAGCCATATAAGGAGACAATGAAAAACAGAGCCTCAAAAATCCTGCTCATTTCCTGTTTGAAGTTTCATCTTGGTTTTGCCTGTAGCATTAGTTCTGTGGTACTCACAGACAATGTCTTTGCAGTTTTGGAAACGTCAGAGTGTTCTCTTTCCAAAGCTGTCAATTATATGCATAGTCGAGCATCTTTTTGTGACAAAATATTGCGTTTAAAATGGGCACGTTTGCCGCTATTTTAAAACCCGAAAACACTGGGACGTTGTAGTTGGACATAGTACAGTTTAGCTACAAGCTGATCGCGTTATGTAAAGGACATCAACGTGTTACAGTATGTGAGCTTGACACGGTGTCGCCACAACCGTATTAACTACCTTGAATCAATCTTTGTTGCGCTTTTGCGTAGCAAAACAGGACAGCTTCTCTTCTGGCTGTCGAAGCCGACACCGGTGCTACTTAGCCCGAGAACTTTATGTTGGAAATGGGTGGTCGACACAGTTTTTACGTTCCATTCAAGTCTATTTTCTTAGCCAGCAATAATGAGTGGATAAAGGGAGAAAACCCAATTTCCTTCATGCTTTTTTATATCCTGAGAAAGGCTCTCCTTGACGACCCTTTGGTCTTTTGTTAGAGAAAACGGAGCTCATATCCTCCAGCTCTCTGTGCAGTTTAAAGGTCTTAATTGGATTCCATTAGTATATTGCTTGACATGACACTTGAGTCTGCTGTATTAGAATACCCTGCTCGGGATTAAAAGTATCCTCCATTCATTCTTTCCGCCAGCCCCTTTGTTAACGTCTCCAATATACTTTGTTGAATTCATAGTTTTCGCCAAATTTATTATGCTTGAAATGACTTAAACATATTATTTTACTTGTAGAGGACATGCAGTAATGGGCACAATGGCAGGCCCAAATCATGTTCACTCATTCATGTGTGTGTCCACTTTCTATGCTAAGCCAAATATATATGTGTTTCATACCAAACCGTGTATAGCCTACGTGTGTTTTTGTGTATGTTCAACTCCCTCTAGATTTCATCATAAGGGAATATCAGGAGTATCACAAAGGAATGAATGCTTATTGCTGTGGTTTGATGCAGTGTACAAATACACAAATTGTATGTTCATGTATTTGATGATATTCGTCTTTATCTTCCCAGTCCTGACTTGACATGGAGGGATGTGCAGCATCTGATCGCCATGACAGCCAAGGTCCCCGACCCCAAAGAGCCAGGATGGAGTGTCAACGGAGCAGGGTACCACATCCACGACAGATCCACGACACACGGTGTAAACACACCACACACATCATGTATACCACATATACTGTACTGTAGCCAGTGTTGGGATTAGTTACTTGGGGAAAGTAATGTATTACATATTACTCATTGCGTTTAACAAAAGTAACATGTTACATAACAATATTACTTTGTGTGGAAATTCATGCGTTATATATACTCATTATATTACTTTGTGTTACTTTCCTGATAGTTTGTTTGATTATCGGGGGGAGTAAGGCGAGCTACTTACTAACTCAGGTTTGAGAACTGGTTTCTCTTTTCATCTGTGGCACTGCTTTCCTGTGCTACTCTGCAAGTGCTACTTAATTATCCATATATGCTGTAAGCCAAAGATCTGTACAGATTTACTATCTTTTCAGTCAAAGTCTTTCTCTAGAGCCTCCAGTTCTGGTTATAGAGCGCACGAACATGGACCCATAGAGACGTATAGATGACACACTTGCCACTATCACAGAAGCAATCAATGGCAAAGAGCAGAGGTTTATCCTCTATACGTTTTCATGGAGGTAGCTGTCATGACATTTCTCCAAACAGCCTTTCTCCGCTCGCTTCCGAGAACTAAATTAAGTTGAGATCGGATCATGGAAACACGCCCAGTAGAGATAGGATTCTGAAAGTAACGCATGCATTAGTTGACAAAGTAACTGTAACAATATTACCCATATTAATATACAATATGAAAAAAGAACTTTACTCCGTTACTCATACAAGTAATCTGATTACGTAACATATTACTTTTGTAGCACATTACCCCCAAGCCTACAAACAGCGCACATACCATTGACATATCATGAACATGATTTGACGCATGCACACACACACACAGAAACGCACACACACATACGAACTAGGGACACATGTTACATACACCACACACCATGGAAAACACACATGCTACAGCCAAACAGTCCCACAGACAGCACCTGTACCCTACACAACACATCCTACACTACAGACAACATATATATATATACATACCTCAGATACTACACAATGTTACTGATATTACACCCACATTGTAAAACAGACACCAGTTTATGACTTGGGAATAAATTATTTTGGCAGGGCAGAAGTAGCGTTGTTAGTGTCACCATTCATGTGTCTGACGGGTGTGTCTGAGCGTGTATAGATGCTGTGATTTACTGCACCGAGCAGGGCTCAGGAAAATGAAAGCCCTCTCTCCTAATGTGGGGCGGCAGGTAGCTTTAGTGGTTAGAGCGTTGGGCCAGTAACCAAAAGGTTGCAAGATTGAATCCCCGAGCTGGGTCAAAAATCTGTCATTCTGCCCCTGAACAAGGCAGTTAACCCACTGTTCCTAGGCCGTCGTTGAAAATAAGAACTGGCCTGCCTAGTTTTTTTATTTTTTTATTTTTTTAAATTCAGAGTGAGTGAGGCTTTAAGCGGCAGGCTCCCTACAGATGTCATATAAATGCTTTTACAACGCCTTTACAACGCCTTTACAATGTCAGCCGGGCAATGGCATTGCAGCAATCAGTCTAGAGTATTTGTGCTCTCTCTCCTCATCTCTCTCTCTCTCTCTCAGAATCTCTCTCCCCATTCTCCCCTCTGTTCTTATCTCAGTCACTCTCTCCCCCTTCTCCCCTCTGTTCTTATCTCAGTCACTCTCTCCCCCTTCTCCCACTCTCTCCCCCTTCTCCCTCTGTTCTTATCTCAGTCACTCTCTCCCCTCTTCTCCCCTCTCTCTGTTCTTATCTCAGTCACTCTCTCCCCCTTCTCCCCTCTGTTCTTATCTCAGTCACTCTCTCCCCCTTCTCCCCTCTGTTCTTATCTCAGTCACTCTCATCCTCCTTCTACCCTCTGTTCTTATCTCAGTCACTCTCTCCCCCTTCTCCCCTCTGTTCTTATCTCAGTCACTCTCTCCCGTCATCTTTGTACTTTATCTTTCTTTCTTCTTTTTTGTCTCCGCCTCGATACTGTGTTTCTCTCTCTCTCTCCTTCCTTCCTCTCTCTTTCTTTTGGTCTAATCCTCCTCTCGCTCTCTCTCTCGGCGACATGTAGTAAAACAGATTATAACCCGCCTGTTTCTCTGAGAAGAATAGATTCATTAGATTATAATGATTCATCACATCACAATGCAGTTGTTGTTGAAATACATCAATTTGGGTGATGTGGCTGAGGACGGGTAATGCCCTGATCATACTGTTGCTCTGTTCTCAGTAATTACAACTAATGGTTTATTGCGGGGATAAAGACCGTCGGAGCAGTGCATGGGTTTAGGGTCACTTAACATGAGTACAGTTGTTAGGAGATGGGGATACAAATACAACATATCTTTAGATTAGGCTCAGAGGAGATATCGTGTTGCAGTAGAAATTAGGGGAGAGTGTGATGATGCTGGCTATTGCCTCGTTCACGTAAACATGTTTCTCTTCAGGTCAAGAACAGTTTTATTCTACAATGGTAAAGTATTTGAAAGCTGATTGAAAAACATGGTTAACAAAGCAGAAACAACACCACAAATGCACACAGCACATTAAAGATGGCAAATGTAGGAGTTTTCGCAAAGAGGTTTAGGTGTAAGGAAGTCCGTTGGGTAGGGAGTGGGATCTGGGATGGGTTTTTCCCTCTGGTTCTCTGAGGATCGGTTTACTTTTCAGGAACGATTGTCGGGGTTATAGCGGAGTTATAGCTGTGTCGGGAGGTGTATTTCTGTGCATGATATATGTGTATGTGTTGTGTACGAGTGGTGTTTGCGTAGTTTGTGGTTTAGTTTAACAAGGTAGGCTAAAGGTTTCATTGGGGACATGTGTGTACTGTATTGAGGACAGATGGCTGTTGTGATAGGAGCAACTGCATGGCTCCTAGGGCTGCGATAGAATAGTTGTTTCACAGAAGGTTGATGGAGAGGAGAAAGGGGGGCGAGTGTATACCCAGAATTCCATCTGCGTGACCTCCATATAGACTAAGGAGCTTTAGAAACACTGATGTCGTAGACCGACCCCCAGCTCCCATCGCCACGGAGACAATAAACATGTCAGCCGCCACACGCCAGCGCAATCTGCAATCAGATTTACTGTGCGTGAAATATGGCAGCTCTTTTATTGGTCTAAAGGCTTGTCACTCATCATTTATTGTCTGTTGCTAGGCCTGCTGGGATGTCAGTGAGTTGCCTGCCCCCTCTGGAGCAAGAGAGAGAAAGCGAGAGAGAGGGAGAGAGAGGAAGCGGAAAAGGAGGCGCAGAGTGAGCGAGGCAGAAGGAGAGAGAAGGGGGCAGAGATTGGAAGAAGGGAGGGGGAAGAAATAGAGAGAGTGATGGAGCTGGAGAAAAAGAGCAAAAAATAACATGCATCCATCCTATTTCATTGTGAAATGGGTTTATCATGTTGACAGAGTAACAGTGTCAGTGCAAGCCCAGGTCCATACAAATGAAGCTGCTCTGGCACCCCCTCATACAGCTTTGTATTCCTTTGAACACTGACACCTATTGATCATGTAGTTGACAGTGGAAAAATGTATCTCTGGTTAGTATCTTCACTTGAAGTGTCTGACCCAGAAATAGCAAGTCGGGGTGTGTCAGCACTTGGGGAAGATATAGTCCAAAGGACTGCACGTCCAAACAGGCTTCATTTCCTTTAATCTCTGGATAGAATAGGTGAAACTATTGTAAGTACACCGTGGAAGATAGGATGGAAAATAATTGAGAGAAAAGATCAAAGAAATGGTGCCGTCCCTGCAAAGACAAAGTGAATATCAAGGAGAATGAGAAGCGAAATGGTATTTTAAAAAATTTAAAAGAAAGAAAAAAATGAGAAGATTCCAATCCCCCTTTTTGAAAAATGATGCTCCGCTCATGGAGAACTATTAGAATGTTTACATTTGCGGCATTTTGTTCCATATCAAAATAATTAATTGCCTCCGTTTTCAAATTAAAAGTACATTACAATGCAATTAAGGATGCAAATGAGTCTAGGCCTGTCGCATACAGCCAGAGAAAGTGAGAGACGGTAATAGAGAGAGAATGTGGTGATGCATGAGAGTTGGTGTGCATTTGTGTGTGTGTGTG
Source organism: Oncorhynchus masou masou (assembly GCF_036934945.1). Lineage (NCBI taxonomy): Eukaryota > Metazoa > Chordata > Actinopteri > Salmoniformes > Salmonidae > Oncorhynchus > Oncorhynchus masou. The sequence goes on along the minus strand of NC_088241.1, from coordinate 29,541,650 downwards.
TGTGTGTGTGTGTGTGTGTGTGTGTGTGTGTGTGTGTGTGTGTGTGTGTGTGTGTGTGTGTGTGTGTGTGTGTGTGTGTGTGTGTGTGTGTGCATTTGTGTTGTATGCTAATGCATGCATTGTGTGTGTGTGTCTTTGAATGAGGAGGATCACGTTTGAATTTTGTCCTCTTAAACAACTACAGGGTAATCAGGTCACTCTTCCCATAGTAACTAATGGACCATAGGATGGTACATATCTCTTACACACACACTAAGATCCCCCTTGTTTTGTATCTTATAACTAGACATACACATCAATACAAAACACAGCACACCGCAAAACACCCCTCTCTGTCTTCCCTCCCTCCCTCGGGCTGTGACCTCCAAGCCAGCGATTCATGAAAGATTTCTCCATCCCTGCCGAACTGTGGACCGTAAAACATCATTTTACCATAACGTTCCCTCTTTGGAGAGAAAACAGATGTAAAAGTATATAGCGTGTGGTTTACTGCGGCCCCTTCACCCACCCTGGCAGAGGCACCGGCTGATGGATGCTCTGCATCGCCCGCCTTTTAATTGCTCGTAAATTTTTGATCCAGGGGAAACGCCACGTTCTCCTTGTCCCCTCGGCGACATGGGTGACAGAGCAGCTGGAGGGGGACAGGGGGTGGGACTGGGAGGTGTGTGTGTGTGGGGGTGGGGGGGGGGGGCTATAAAAGACCCTGACACAGACAGAAGAACCATGGAGACAACAGAACAGGAATATCTAGGATAGAGGACAGGATGCAGACGATAGAAACACCGTCAACAGTTTGAACATGAGAATAAAAAGTTCAAGCTGTGTCTTATATGTTGATTTATTGACAGGTACTTTGAGTATCAAGTCTCATTTAATTCAATCTGAGAATAATGTTTCATTGTGTGTGTTGGTTGGTCTGGGCCTGTATTGCAAGGAGCTTGTGTACAACTGACACTCATGTCATTTGGACACACTTTTAAGGGGGTTACGGGCTGGAAGGTTGCCTTACCACAAAATAAAACAGATTTTCTTGCTGTAGCTTGGTTATTTTGAAACGAAACTCCTGATGTTTGCGCAAATTGCCTGCCTAAGAGAATTATACGAGAAGCTTGGTTGAAAACTAAACACGGAGAGTTCTTTAAGCACTGAAATATAGTCTGCTAAATTTGCATACTCACAGGCCGTTGTGGTAAAGTAGTCCTTTAAGTGCCTTTACAGTGTTGACAGTAATGGATGAAAGTGAGCAGTTTGATAAATGACTCATCAGAATTCACATCTCTGTGACTGGTGGGTCCCCGAGTGGAACGGATGTGCATATGGTCTTGTTTTGTTGTGAATTATGTTGAGGTGATTATACAGATACAGTACATCCAGAAGTATTTAGGTTTGCTTGACCATTTCCTGTAGTGTAAAGAAAAACATGCGGTATAGATATAATTGTGATTGGGGGGTAATCAGAGGTGAAGGTGTTTATTAAAACGTTCTATAGAAGGGGAGTAACTAAATCAATGACAAATAGGAAATGTGAAGCTTTAATGTGAAATCATGCAAATATCTATACAATTACATCACAATTTGGAACAATTTGAAATGATCAGGTCTAATGGTATTTGATACACCTTGTATTGGCTCAATGTAAATGTGTGCCACATCATCACTGTGCTAGTACAGTTTACTATGGATAGAGACTGCATATGAGATTTCCGGGGACTCCTCTGTACCAGACTAGCTTGTTCTTTGAAGGAAACAATTAAATTCTCTCTCACCTCCCTCCCTCCTCTCCCTCCCTCCCCACTCCCTGTTCTCTGTTCTGCTCTCTGTCCTCCCTGCTGTCCGCACTGCTGTGTGAGTGTTCTTGGCCAGTCTCATTAGTTAGTGTTCCACTAGGTGGGTCTGTCTATAGTGATCTCTCCTCACATTGATTCTGATCCCTCTACACCCAGCAGCAGCCCTGGATGGCCAACACACACATTGATATTCCACAGGTCACTGTCTAGGGCCAGGGGTTAGAGGTCAGAGGGCACTCTGTATGGCTCATGCTCATCTTTTCAGGCTCATCAATGTTTAGGAGCAAGTACAGGGGAGGGGGACGATTGAATCACACACACATACTAACAAAAACACACATACTGTACATACTGTGGGTTGGAACCGATGTAGGGAATAGAACCAAAAGCCGGAAAATAACGTCATTTTTCAAGGAATGGAAACAGATCTGGGAAATGAAAGTGATCTCTAGTGGACCATATTTTAATATATTCCTAATATCTAGGATATAATTATGTAATTCAGGGAAGTTCTGATGCTAGTAAAAGCCTAAACACATTTCATGTCATGATGTTCGATGCATCAGGCCAAGCCCCCTACATGTCCACCCCACTCTCTCGCTCTCTACCCACCTGTGAAATTTCAGTTGTATATCATTTAGGTTTCAACTCCCATATACATACACACCTGCATGGACGCACACACATACTGTACACACACTTCCACTCCACCGATACACAATGGCCAGGGCTTGTTCTGCTGGCCACAGAGGGAGAGAGATGGGTTACCATGATCAACCTCGCCAGCATCACCCCCAATTACTCATTCTCTTAAAGGCCTATTAAAACCTAATTTCCCAGCGATTTACATGCAAGTTAATGTGGCCCAGGATAATGTATTATTTTCCATAAGCCTTTTTCTTTTGTGTTGGCCAGAAAAAAAGAGAGAGAGACTGTAATTTCCTGAGTCATGAGGAAAAGGCATGTTGGCAGCCGAGTGTAATTGTTTAAAGCCCCTCGCAGACACCTTCCAGTCGCCCCTTTTAATCCTCGTTATCGCTCTCATTAGCCCGAGGTCAAAGGTCACCCAGCGCCCCAGAAACACAAACACGGGCACCGTGGAGGGGCGGGAGAGTGGGGTCCTTCTCCTATCCGTACTGTCTACTGCGGCTCCACCGAGGATGCATCTTCCACCCCTGCTTAGGGCTTAGGATGTGTGTTGGAGGCTAGTTGAGCCACCTCACCTCTGCTTGTGATCTGTCTGCAGGAATCAGGACCTTGTTTTCCCCCCAGTGTCCCTCTCTAATTGAAGCTAATAATGATCAATTTAAGTAATTAAGTACTTTGCCTGCTTGGATGAGGGCTGACTGGTGAATGCATTTGCAGAGCAGGGCTGCACTTGTCTACCTTCCCTGCTGCTACTGGTGGGGCTGTGGATGGAGGATGGAGCTGAGGGTAGGGTTGGAGGTTCCAGGGTCACGTCAATAAGCAGGCTCCCTGCAGCTCCCCTGGCTTACATGCACTGCTTGGCCAGGACTCAGCACACACACACGCACGCATGTACACACACACACACACGCACACGCAAATATACACACATATAGCTATCCATCTCGTGGTGCATGCAGTCGGTTGGGGTGTTGGTGGGAATCTGTTTCATTAGTGCTGCTTCTTTCATCGCCCTGACTGGATCTAGGGATGAGCTGGGGATATCCCATTTATTCACTGGCCCCCACGTCCCTCTCCATATGGCCCCGGAACCTGCCTCTCCCTCCCTGGTCCTGTGTTAGTGGAAAGCAATTGTGTGGAATGTGTAAGAATTAAGTGTCCCATCATTCAGAGTAGACATGCAATTAGAAGAGCTTGAACCAGTTTCCAGCAGACAAGCTCCGAATCCTGTCACTATAACTCACACCCAGCTCTTTCTTCCCTGGTTCTCAGGGAGTGGCACACGCACCCACGTGTACGTGGGTACACACGCAAACATGCACATACGCACGGACACACGCACGCACACACACAAAACACACGCACACTGACACACACAGATGATGTAAACGGAAACTTAGCGCCCATATTCCCATGCTGAAAGCACACCCACAAGGACATGCAGAAGCCTCCCTTACTGCACTATTGCATTCAAGCATAATGCAGTTCTAGCTGTGTGACAAGAGACGACACATACCTACTGCTTTGGGGTGCACACCATTTCTGTTTGCTCACATGGGTATGATGCACCCTATGCCATTCTTCAGTCAGCTCTTCCATCTCTAGTCTAATACCTCTAAGCTATTGAGCTAACCAGGAATGGCCTCTGCTGTATGCTATCCGTCCTAGACACATTTTTTTGCTCAGAATTTCATCGCTGTCGTCGAGCAACTAAGTACAAAATAGTGAATTGCAGACATAGGGAGATAATTGCCGTTCACGCACAAAATTTTGGCAAGCGCCTTTCCCACGAGACCCTGATGAAATGGTGCTTCAGCCCTCCGAAACTGTCATTCTTAATGAAATGGTAATTACTAACACAGCCGAACAGCTGAGGGGCCCGCCAAGCTCAGCTAGCAGGACAAACCGGCAACACAAACCAGGAGAGACTACAGACACGGAGATAGAAAGATCAGGGAGAGAGAACAGAGAAGAGAAGAGAAAGATACGAGAGACGTGGAGAGAGAGCCCATGAGGAAAACCGAGGGAGAGAAAAAAATACAGACACAGACAGAAATACTGAGGGACAGAAATACGGAGGAGGAGAGAGAAACAGAGAAAGAGAAAGATACTGATGGAGAGAGAGAGCCCAGGGAGGAAAACGGAGAGTGTAGAACAAGAGAAAGGCAGATACAGATACACAAGAGAGGGAAGGCAAAAAATAGCTTGTTTAAGAGTTGTGTTGTGTGGCTGTCGTTGCGAGGGAGGGGAGCGTTTGTTAAAAGGAGCCACGCAGCCCCGATAATTGATTGCTTTGTAAGTGAACGTGCCTTTAACCTTTGGGAGGTCAGGCCCGGTCAGATGCCATCAGTCCCGGAGGTTTGAACCACCTCCAGCCATTTGTCTTGTGCCGCTCCATTGTCTGTGGAGCCGATTTGTCGAGCGTGAGATGCTTTAGGTGTTTAGATTACAGGCGGAGTGGGAGAAGAAGAAAAAAAAAGTGCCACCCCAAACAAAGGGCTCTGCTGGGATCTCCCACTGATCTGCGCGGGCAGGGAGCCAACAACCCAGGGTGCTGAAACTGAAGGGGCCCTGCCTGAAACAGAGCCACATAGAACCACAATGGAGGCTGAAGCACACAGCCCAGTGTGGGCCTTGAAACCCAGCCAGCGCGAAGCCTGAATGGGAGCCAATGTGAGGTTTGAACCGCTGCCAGAATGGTGACATGAGATAGAGCCAGAATGGTGCCTTGAGACTGAGCTAGAATGGCAATTTGAGACTGCAGGCTTTGGATGTTGCTGCTCTTTTACACAGGGAACCTGGGGTCCCGGGTTGGAGCGGTGAATACTGGAGGCCTTTAAACCACCCTGCTACCCTCCCAGGTATTTAGAGCTGTCATTCATCATGGCTGTAGAGGCAGGCTGCACTGAGGTGATTTATCATGAAGATTATCAGGGCCTCTGGCCATCGCGTCACTCACACACCGACATACACACACACACACACACACACGCAGGCAAGCAGCCCACGTATAGGACACCACACAGACAAGGTCACACACACTGCTACACTCTGACTGGTGTCTCTACGGTCTCCACGATTTATAGATACCGCCACAACTCAGCGTGGTCTATAAAATCCAGATGAATATGGAGAATCCATGGTCCAGGGCAGAGTCTGAGCTCTCCCTTGACGACTTGTATAACCGTCCCAGAGGCGGCTCTACCCTGCTAACTCTCATGGCCAGCCTGATAGATGTATTAATTATGGAGACCTTTTTCTTCTTGCTTTTTGTACATCTTCTCCAAGCCAATTACTCGGAGTCTCTGAACTGTATGTGTTTTGCTACAGAGAGGCAAGGTAATTAAAGATATGGTTCATTCAATCCCACATTTAATAGAACGATCGTTTAATGTAATAATATATGAGTGGATCCAAAATAATATAATTTCACATGAATGAAATAATCTATATGTGTAATTGTTACTTAATTAGTGAGGGAGACAGGAAGGAGAAGTCCTGTGTGTGCGTGTGTGTGAGTGTGTGTATGTGTGCGCGCATGCATGTGTGCTCATGCATGGGTGCGCGTATGGATGCTTGTGCATGTGTATATGTGCATCGTGTGTGATAATGCTGGCTTTCTTGTTGATTAGGAGGCTTAATGAGCAGCAGGAGTATGAGAATGGGGGCCAGTGTGGTGATGCGATTTTGACCTCTGACCCTGATTCCTGATTGGGTGTTTATATTGAATTAGACGGTGTTGGATAAACACAGAGACGATCCAATTTCTATCCTTAATACAGTCAACTTCATCAGCTAGTCTTCTTTCTTCACATTGGATGTGACTGAATTTAAATGTGGCTTCTGACCTAAGAAATATATGTTCTTGCTTGTGTACCCAAAGTATTTGATTGATGGGTCAGTAAATAAAGTGGGCTGAGTAGGGGAAGGGGAAGGGGATACCTAGTCAGTTGCACAACTGAATGCATTCAACCAAAATGTGTCTTCAGCATTTAGCCCAACCCCTCTGAATCTCTCTGTGTGTGTGTGTGTGTGTGTGTGTGTGTGTGTGTGTGTGTGTGTGTGTGTGTGTGTGTGTGTGTGTGTGTGTGTGTGTGTGTGTGTCAAAAGTTTGTGCACATCACTGAGGATCTGAAATGGTCCCTCCACACCAACACCCTGGCGAAGAAGGTGCAACAGCTTCTCTTCAACCTCAGGAGGCTGAGGAAATTTGGCGTGGCCCCTAAGACTACAGATGCACCATTGAGAGCATTCTGTCGGGCTGTTTCACCACCTGTAAGGCAACTGCATCGCCCGCAACCGCAGAGCTCTCCAGAGGGGGGTGCAGTCAGCCTAATGCATCCTTGGGGGCACACTGCCTGCCCTCCAGGTCATCTACAGCACCCGGTGTCACAGGCCAAAGAAATAATCAAAGATCTCAGCCACTCGATCCACGGCCTGCTTACCCTGCTACCATCTAGCAGGTGGAGACAGTACAGGTGCATCAAATCTGGGACCGAAATAATAATAAAAAACAGCTTCTCCAGACTGTTTAACAGCCATCACTAGCCGGCCCCACCCAGTACCCTGCCCTGCACCTTAGACCCTGTTGCTAGCCGGCTACAACCCGGTACCATGCCCTGCACCTTAGACACTGTTGATAGCCGGCTACCATCCGGTACCCTGCTCTGCACCTTAGACACTGTTGCTAGCTGGCTACCACCTGGTACACAACCCTGCACCTTAGACACTGTTGCTAGCTGGCTACCACCCGGTACACAACCCTGCACCTTAGACACTGTTGCTAGCTGGCTACCACCCAGTACACAACCCTGCACCTTAGACCCTGTTGCTAGCCGGCTACCACCCGGTACCCTGCCCTGCACCTTAGACACTGTTGCTAGCTGGCTACCACCCGGTACACAACAATGCACCTTAGACACTGTTGCTAGCTGGCTACCACCTGGTACACAACCCTGCACCTTAGACACTGTTGCTAGCTGGCTACCACCCGGTACACAACCATGCACCTTAGACACTGTTGCTAGCTGGCTACCACCTGGTACACAACCCTGCACCTTAGACACTGTTGCTAGCTGGCTACCACCCGGTACACAACCATGCACCTTAGACACTGTTGCTAGCTGGCTACCACCTGGTACACAACCCTGCACCTTAGACCCTGTTGCTTACCGGCTACCACCCAGTACCCTGCACTGCACCTTAGACACTGTTGCTAGCCGGCTACCACCCGGTACCCTGCCCTGCACCTTAGACACTGTTGCTTGCTGGCTACCACCCGGTACACAACCCTGCACCTTAGACCCTGTTGCTAGCCGGCTACCACCCGGTACACAACCCTGCACCTTAGACCCTGTTGCTAGCCGGCTACCACCCGGTACACAACCCTGCACCTTAGACCCTGTTGCTAGCCGGCTACCACCCGGTACCCTGCCCTGCACCTTAGACACTGTTGCTAGCCGGCTACCACCCGGTACACAAACCTGCACCTTAGACACTGTTGCTAGCTGGCTACCACCCGGTACACAACCCTGCACCTTAGACACTGTTGCTAGCTGGCTACCACCCGGTACACAACCCTGCACCTTAGACCCTGTTGCTAGCCGGCTACCACCCGGTACACAACCCTGCACCTTAGACCCTGTTGCTAGCCGGCTACCACCCGGTACACAACCCTGCACCTTAGACACTGTTGCTAGCCGGCTACCACCCGGTACACAACCCTGTACCTTAGAGGCTGCTGCCCTATGTACATAGAGTCATTGAACACTGGTCACTTTAATCATGTTTACACATCGTATGTAGCTACTGCTGTACATACTGTTTGTATTTAAATACTGTAATCTCGATTTATCTCGTTCTAATATTTCTACTACCATACATAGCGTTTTAGTTACACTGTTTATACACATTGCATATTTATTTATTTATATACTATAGCTCACTATAGACAAAGCTAACTCTAATATATCTACTGCTGTACATATCATTCTTAGTATATATTGTGTAAATATTGTGTGTATATATGTATAGATTGCATTTGGATTACTGTTACAGTGCTACTTGGGTTGTTGATTGGATGCGTTCCTACATTTCTTGATTTTGACATTTTATTTAAAACGTTAAATTGTTTTATTATTTGTGTACTTGTTTGACATTTTACTGCATTGTTAAAAGCTAGCAACATAAGTATTTTGCTGCACCCGCTATAACATCTGCTAAACTGTTTACACGACCAATAAACTTTGATTTGATTTTGATTTGTGTGTGACACACAGCTGTGCCCAGAGGGACAGGGGAAGTGGAGCGCTGCACTTCCTACGGGAGGGGGGAGGGAGAGCTTTCTCTCGGCGGGGGTGTGCAGCAGGCATGCGGACAGCGTCTGCACCCCCACCCCACCCCCACACCGCTGCGGGCGAGAGGAACCCCGTGCTCTCCACCCCCACTAATGTATAATTCATGCTAAGTAGCAATTTTTATGTTTTGCTAGAGGGAGAGAAAAATACAAGAAATTTCAAAATAAGGTTGCCTGTTTTCTTCCCCAATCCAGAGTTAATTTGCGATACCACACAATTAGTCGACACAGAATCTGAGGATATATGGCTGCCCTAGAGTTGCACCAGTAATAACCAAGGGAGCAAAATTCACCCAATAACTTTGTCCCGAGTGTTTCAAGTCCCTAAAAGTGCCTGATGGAGAGAGTTGCTAACAAGAGTATATGAATCTCTATATGGACTAATGAACCCCAAATGCCCCATGGTAAAAAAAACTCCATATCAGACCAATGACTGTGGGTATCAGACACTTTAATAAACTAAAAAGGAGAGATTCAACTATGTTTGATGCTCATGTACTACACTATAGATGACAGATGTGTTCTAATCTATGGTATCAAGGACTAGTCACTTTGCTCAGCAATAAAAACAAACAAAAAACTCTTGGGACCTTGAACGGAATCTTCAAATCCAAGTTTTTGGCACTATTCTCACTCACGAGGGCTCCAGCCTTCCGAGGGACCGGGGCTTGGTGTGCATCCAACAAAAGCGTCCCCCCAGAATTTCATCTTCAAACCCACTTTGAATTTGTGTTTGAATTAACACTCAGGCGACAAATCAAAATATGTTGAACGCTAAGAATGAGGTCACCTGCTATTGATCCTTAAAATGTTCCTAGATAAGTCTCCTTGTGTAAAGGGATGTTTACACTGTTGTTTCTTTGAGTGATAGGCCCAGTGATGGACGGTCATTTTGCTGCCCTCTCTTTCTCTCTCTCTCTCTCTCTCTCTGAAGAGACTGTACCAGGGCCTGTGCCAAACCCATAATTTTCTCCTGCCAGATATTTCATTAAACTTTTAACTCTTTGCAAGGTAATTCACTTGACATTTCAGGAGAATGGTTTTAACACTACTTATTGTTGCCTCTGCAATTTACTGTCAGATGGACACTTGTCTAATAAATCTCCAAAAGCCATTTAAAGGAAACCTAAAAGGAGTGTCAAATGCTGTGAAAACCATCAATATTTCAGTCCAATAAATTGTATTGTGTGTCTTTACAATTAACATTTAAAACCAACAAAGGAGGAAAGTGTTTTATGGCAAGGCCTTGCGCTGTGTAGGTCCCAGTGGCACCGATTTAATTAAGACCTCTTGTCTTAATTACTTAATAAGCCTAATTAGTAACATTTCTGGAGAGAGGTATTTGGCTGTAAGTGAGATGAAAATCGGTGGAATTTCCATTTGTCCATTTGTTATTTTGTTTAAGTCCAAAGTTAATCAAATCAATGTATGTGTGTTGTACAGCTCGGGGAGATGTTTGATCACTGTGGGATTTGTCAGGACCTCCAATCCTGCATTAAACACATACTGCTGTGAATCATGATACATACGGATAAAAAAAACATAATAATCTAGGCTAATAGCTTGTAAAACCACAGAAAGAGTCTGTGTAGCAGTAGGATCAAGCCTTTAATACTGCCGGTGTTTTGTCATTGTTACCTGCCATACATAGACAGATGTGTGGAGGAGAGGGGGTGAGAGGAGGGTGAGGAGTGGCGGCTCGCTGTGTCACTGCGGCGATAAGCAGGGGCCGAACCCACCAATCACATGGTCTGCCGCTGGCACATTCCTGGCCACTTAATTAGGGGTTGTTGGTACCACAGAAGGTGTCACCAACCTTTTCACTGGGAGAACAGATGGTGTCCTTTTTCTGAGGTCCTGCCAATGCCCCACTCTCCCGCGCTCCTGGGAAAATGACCTAACTCAAAGGCAGCTGCTTAGTCCAGCTTGAGTGATTCTTTAGTGACACTTCTATTGAGGACTTAGCAGTGCGTACCACTGCAGAGAGGGGGGGGCAAGAGGACTGTATCCTTTACCAGTCATTAGTTCTGTGTTTTTACAATGTTGTGATATATGGAGTTATATTAGGCTTACAAATCCATGTTTCTTAGACACCGACTGCAGAAAGGAAGTGGGGGTCGGACCTCAAAAGTGCGTGACGAGGTCACATTCTGCGTGTGGAATCACCTCCCCCCACCACAACCAGATGGTGTGAATGTCAACAGAGAATGGTCCTGTCCTGGGTAGGACTGTCTGGGGAACAAAAAATGAAAGGGTTCCTCGACAGTTACAAAGAGGGGCCATGGAGAGACTGTGAGGGGAGAGGCCTGAGTCCTAATAGATAAAAAAAAGAACAGGAGAGTTGTGAGAGGGCAGAACTTGCCACTGGGGAGTGAAAGGAGATGCAGAGAATCTGAGGCTGCAGATTGGTCTGGAAGGGTTCTGGAAGGGGTCAGGGTTTTAACATGCCCCGTGCTGGGTGGACAGAAGATGGCCTGTCACTCATTCGTCAGCTTGACTCAGACTGGGGAACCAGAGGGGTTGAATAGAGTGTATGGGACCATACAGCGCAGGCAGAATCACAGGGTCACATGACTGTTTTGTTATTGGAGGCTGGGGATATCTAGTTTGCCTGCATATGGTATATCTGTTGATTTTTTAGATACATTTTGCACTTTGTAAGTTTAGTTTTAATGTTAGCTCTTGGGATTTTTCTTTTGCATTCATACCCTTTCGTTTAAGACTTGTGAAAGAAATGCAAATGGTTATACAATAGGAATAATGTTTGTTTGTTTTGCTGCTGATTAATAATTTATTTCAAGAAAGGTGAAAATACATGTAAATAAAATTTGGCATAAGTGAAAAATGTATGGTAGGAAAAACACATTTTAGGTTTTATGTTATAGTCAGGTGATTCTTCCGATGCAGTGTATTATATCCCCCCTGTTAGCCGAGGGATCTCATCTGATGGCAGAGTGGGGAGTTTCACTGGAAATAGACTCAGCTCAGTTCAGCTGTAGCATTTTATTGGCGTGGCAGGACATAAACTATGTCATTTTCATCATGTTCTATAGTGGGTAAACCTGTTTCCTACTGCTTTTTCTATCAGATATATGTCTGCACAGTTTTATGGTTGTGGAGTTGGGGCCAACCCTGATCGATCTATTGAAGCTTGGGATTTAATAGCTGCATAGCGCCCGGTTCAGGGCAATGGGGAGGAAGGTATATTTAATCACTAAACAGGAGAAAGGTGACAGGCCCCGGTCGCTAACACTTTCTGTTTTATGAGGGGGAGCCGAAGCACGGCTCACACAGTCACACACTGTGTTAGGACACCATGGATGGAAGACAATAGCACAATGGGTCTTTGCCATCAATTTAAGTTTAAGTTTAAAATCAGTTTAAGTTTAACTGTTTAAAAGTACTGTTGTGTAAATATTGCCCACAGTATTGAAATTAACCCAAATGATCTTGTCCCAGACGACTACAGTTGTCACGTCTACTCTCGCTCCCACTCTCTGGCGCTCGACGTCGCCAGTTTATTCATTATTACACACACCTGCCACCATCGTTACGCACACCTGCGCTTCATGAGACTCACCTGGACTCCATCACCTTCCTGATTACCTCCCCTATATCTGTCACTCCCTTTGGTTCTTTCATCAGGCATTATTGACTCTGTTTCATGTCTATACGCTGCTCGTGTTTCTTGTTTTGTTATTTATTGAATTCACTCCCTGTACTTGCTTCCTGATTCTTAGCGTACATGTTATAAAATAAAGCCTCACCAAAGGGAAGCAACAGGGATTTTTCTTTTTTTACTGTTTTTACGTCGGGTCCAAGTTTTTTTTTACTGTTTTTACGTCGGGTCCAAGTGCCGTTGCCGAAGTAACCAGGATGCCTCAGCTGGCTCGTCAGGCTTCCATACCTCGGCCGGCTCGTCAGGCTTCCATACCTCAGCCGGCTCGTCAGGCTCCCATGCCTCAGATGGCTCGTCAGGCTCCCATGCCTCAGATGGCTCGTCAGGCTCCCATGCCTCAGCCGGCTCCTCAGGCTCCCATGCCTCAGCTGGCTCGTCAGGCTTCCATACCTCAGCCGGCTCGTCAGGCTCCCATGCCTCAGCCGGCTCGTCAGGCTCCCATGCCTCAGCCGGCTCGTCAGGCTCCCATGCCTCAGCCGGCTCGTCAGGCTCCTATGCCTCACCCGGCTCGTCAGGCTCCCATGCCTCAGCCGGCTCGTCAGGCTCCGCATGCTTTGCCGGCTCGTCAGGCTCCCATACCTCTGCCGGCTCTTCAAGCTCCCATGCCTCTGCCGGCTCGTCAGGCCCCCATGCCTCTGCCGGCTCGTCAGGCCCCCATGCCTCTGCCGGCTTGTCAGGCTCCCATTCCCCTTCTGGCTCGTCAGGCTTCCATGCCTCAGTAGAAACGCCCGGCTCGCTCCTGGTCATCGGGACAGTCCCTCCGGTCAGCGTCCTGCGGCTGGAGCCGGGCGTCAGGGAGGGGGTATTATCACGTCTACTCCCCCTCTCCGGCACTCGACATTGACAGTTTATTAATTATTACCCACACCTGCCACCATTGTTACGCGCGCCTGCGCTTCATGAGACTCACCTGGACTCCATCACCTTCCTGATTACCTCCCCTATAACTGTCACTCCCTTTTGGTTCTTTCCCCAGGCGTTATTGACTCTGTTTCATGTCTGTACGCTGCTCGTGTTTTGCTTCCTGATTCTTAGCGTACACGTTATAACAGTAGCATGATGAGTTGTGGCAGGTGATTCAGTGGTGGTGATAGTGTGGGATTAGATTCTGTCCATTGAGCCTGTTTGTTGCTTTTTGGGGACACAGACGGGGTTCTGTGGTCCCCCCTCAGATAGATAGACAGAGTTGAGAGAGATGTGGGGGTAGAGAGAGAGAAAGATTATTCATTTATTAAATACTTAATATCTATTGCTTTGGCAACCATAGCAGCCATCCATTCATGCCAATAAAGCATTTATTGAATTGAGAGAGTGCAAGAGCGGGGAGATTGGGCAGCAAAATGACGTCAGTCACTGGGCCTATCACTCAATGAACTGAAGGAGCGCACATCCCTTTATACAAGGAGACATATCTAGGAAAATGTAAATGATCAATAGAAGGTGACTGACTTTTTGTCTCACTAATGAGACTTCCTCATAGAGAGAGAGAGAGGTCCCCTAACATTTTTTGGCACTGGGAGCTCATAGAGCACCATTCACCTGTGCCCTGCCATGCTCTCAGACCCCTCTTCCCCCTGCCACTGATGCCCCTTCACTTCCACTAAGCTCATGATGTGTCTAACGTTGACGCTGAGGGTGTACAGCGCCTTTCCCACCACCTACGCATATTAAAAGTCAGTAAGTCCTCCGGACCTCCCTGCCAGTCCTCATTCTCTCTTGTCTCTTGCAGTGACGGAAATGGTGGTAGAGAGAGCGAGGTAGAGAGAGAGAGAGAGCAAGGTAGAGAGAGAGAGAGAGCGAGGTAGAGAGAGAGAGAGCGAGGTAGAGAGAGAGAGCGAGGTAGAGAGAGAGAGCGAGGTAGAGAGAGGTAGAGAGAGCGGTAGAGAGAGCGGTAGAGAGAGAGGTAGAGAGAGGTAGAAAGAGAGAGAGGTAGAGAGAGAGAGGTAGAGAGAGAGAGGTAGAGAGAGAGGTAGAGAGAGAGAGAGAAGTAGAGAGAGAGGGGTAGAGAGAGAGAGAGAGGTAGAGAGAGAGGTAGAGAGAGAGAGAGAAGTAGAGAGAGAGGGGTAGAGAGAGAGGTAGAGAGAGAGAGAGAGAGAGAGAGAGGAGAGGAGAGAGAGAGAGGTAGAGAGAGAGAGGGGTAGAGAGGTAGGGAGAGAGGTAGAGAGTGAGGGGTAGAGAGTGAGGGGAGAGAGAGAGAGGTAGAGAGAGAGAGAGGTAGAAAGAGAGAGGGGGGTAGAGGTAGGGAGAGAGAGGTAGAGAGAGAGAGAGGTAGAGAGAGAGAGAGGTAGAGAGAGAGAGAGCTTTAGAGAGAGGTAGAGGTAGAGGGAGAGGTAGAGAGAGGTAGAGAGAGAGGTAGAGAGAGAGAGAGAGAGGTAGAGAGAGAGAGAGGGGTAGAGAGAGAGAGAGAGAGAGAGAGAGAGAGGTAGAGAGAGAGAGAGAGAGAGAGAGAGAGAGAGAGAGGGTAGAGAGAGAGAGAGAGAGAGGGGGGTAGAGAGAGAGAGAGGGGTAGAGAGAGAGAGAGAGGTAGAGAGAGAGGCCCGTCATCCAAACTAATGACGTTCACTTATTGCAGATTAATGATGGAGCGATGTTAATTACACTACGAGCTCTTTGTCACCCTCTGAGGTTACCACTGGGAATGTTGGGGGAGCGTTACGGCAGCATTCGGCCTAACAACCGTGATTATTACAGCCTTCGTCTCTGGGAGAGAGGGATGGAGAGTTGGAGGATAGAGGGAAAGAGGGGTGGAGAAGTAAGAGAGGGAAAGATGAAAGGAGAGACAGAGGCGGAGGGTTTGGTGTGAAGGCAGTCTCGGAGGATAGAGGGGCGTAGGAAAGAGTGATAGATGGGTGGAGGACAGAGGTAAAGAGGAATAGAGGAGAGAGAGAGACGCAGAGAGATAGAGGTGGGTGGGAATAAGGCAGAGCTGTTTAAGGGAAAGCCATTGTGTAGCGACCGCCTGATCGTGGCAGTAAAGAGTGAATAATGGGGCTTGATTACAGTCCATGAACGGCACATCGTTCAGAATCAATCGTCGAGCACAATTACAGGAGCGCCAACAGCAGCCCTCTCTCTACCCGGACAGAATAGGAAGGGATTGTGTCAGAGGACAACATCATCCTCCTGAAAATGACTTGTTGCCTCCTCGTATGGAACCATTAGAGCAGGTGCACCCACACCCACGAGCATTTCCTTATGCACTTAGGACACACACACACACCTTCTAAAAAAGCTTTCACAGTCACCTTAACATGCACATTCACACACCTCACACACCACATAACGCTGCATCAATTAAAGCACATTAGAATAAAATCTTCTCTGACAAAGACTGAGTGGTGTCTGTACACATGGACACACAAAAGCAATATATAAGTGATATACCAGATGATACGGACGGTCCTTGTCTCAGGTATGGGTTTGGGGTTCTGGATGCAGGGCTGATGGTGCAGCACTTCACAGGATGTGCACACAGGAAGTCCCTCTTGACCCCATCAGGTGCTGTCACAATTCTATAGCATCCATTTAAAAACATATTGGTGCAGAGGAGGGGCAGGAAGGCTAAGAATTTATATATGGGACAAGATGTCTATACTTTATGATGTTTTCTGTACTTTGGGAAAACACAAATTAAAAGTAAAGAAATAGTAAAGAAAACAAAATGATTAAAAACAGCCAGGTGAGGTATCTGGCAGCAGGTTTGTGTGTTGTTGACATTTGATTGACAGCTGTGTGGATGGTTGTGACGGTGACTGTTCCTCTGAAGGATCCTGCCCTCTGGGGGAGTGGTCAGTGTGAACATCCAATCAGCAGGCTGCTTAGGGACGGACACTGAGGTCAACAAGCTGGAGCATGTACAGGTCAGAGAGACAGGTTCAAATGTTATTACCAAGACACACTTCCCCTAACTGTGTGTGTGTGTTTGTGTGTGTGTGTGTGTGTGTGTGTGTGTGTGTGTGTGTGTGTGTGTGTGTGTGTGTGTGTGTGTGTGTGTGTGTGTGTGTGTGTGTGTGTGTGTGTGTGTGTGTGTGTGTGTGTGTACGCGCACGCTTGCTTGCATGCGTTTGTGTCAGTATGTAAATTGAAAAGGTTTTGTTTTTTGGCTGCTTTCTCCTTTCAGAAAGCGTTGGTCAGGGCATCGCTGCAAGTGTGATTGATGGATGTGTTGCCATGGGAATGTGCAGGAGCAGGCTGTCAGTCTTTTAAAGCTCGGCAGCAGCTCACTCAGCGATGTGCCATTGTCACACCAGATGTGCTGTGTGAGATGAACGGAGGCGGGTGGGTGTACACTTCATCTGTTTATTTAAGTCATTCATCTAATACTAATACACCCCTACCTCTCTCTCTGTCTGTATCCTTCTCTCTCAAACATACACACACACAATTGTCCCTCTCTCTTTCTATCACATACTCTCCCTCACTCTCATACTCAAGTACACACGCCAGGTGAAGGTGAGTCTCAGCAGTGTGTGTCGTGGTGACCTCTCCATAGCCCTCGGCTGCTGGCCTGAGGAACTGGACCCTGATGAGCGTTCAGTCCTGGGGGGAACATCCTCACGGCGTCTGGACACTCAAGGTTAGCTGCAGTCCTTGTCCATGTTTACACCCACAGATAACTTTAAATTCACCTCACACATCAAATTCACGAGTGTACATTTAACTCAGAGAGGGTTACATTCATCACTTCGCCAGTGTTCATATAAATCATTTTAATGTAGTTAAATGAACACTTTTGAGACTAACCTCAATTCACGCCAATGTCCCATGTTTGTGTGTGTGTGTGTGTGTGTGTGTGTGTGCATGTGTAGATCAAATGGGAATCAGGCCTTGTAAACAATTGGAGGTTTATAGATAATTTTTAAAAAGCTGGCGAGAGGAAAGGGACCTCCCCCTCCCTACACGCACACAGACAGACAGACAGACAGACAGACAGACAGACAGACAGACGCACACACACACAGACAGACATACCTACACACTCACGTCCTCCTGCAGATTTACTGTCCCTTTTGTGACCAATTACTCAGGCCCAACGCTGTGGAGACACAGAGAAGACAGCAGAGCGACACACAGGCTAGAGTCACAGTGCTCAACACGCATTAACACTGGGAGTTGACGATGCTCGGGTTCCGCCCCGACAACATCTGCTGAAATGGCAGAGTGCGAAATTCAAAATAAATATTAAACTTATAAATATAAATACTATAAATATTAAACATTCATACATTCACAAGTGCAAAACACCAAATTAAAGGTGTACTTCTTGTTAATCTAGCCATCATGTCAGATTTCCAAAAGGCTTTACAGCGAAAGCACACCATGCGATTATGTTAGATAAGCGCCTAGTCACAAAAAACATACAGCTACAGTGCCTTGCGAAAGTATTTGGCCCCCTTGAACTTTGCGACCTTTTGCCACATTTCACGCTTCAGACATAAAGATATAAAACTTTATTTTTTTGTGAAGAATCAACAACAAGTGGGACACAATCATGAAGTGGAACGACATTTATTGGATATTTCAAACTTTTTTAACAAATCAAAAGCTGAAAAATTGGGCGTGCAAAATTATTCAGCCCCTTTACTTTCAGTGCAGCAAACTCTCTCCAGAAGTTCAGTGAGGATCTCTGAATGATCCAATGTTGACCTCTATGACTAATGATGATAAATACAATCCACATGTGTGTAATCAAGTCTCCGTATAAATGCACCTGCACTGTGATAGTCTCAGAGGTCCGTTAAAAGCGCAGAGAGCATCATGAAGAACAAGGAACACACCAGGCAGGTCCGAGATACTGTTGTGAAGAAGTTTAAAGCCGGATTTGGATACAAAAAGATTTCCCAAGCTTTAAACATCGCAAGGAGCACCGTGCAAGCGATAATATTGAAATGGAAGGAGTATCAGACCACTGCAAATCTACCAAGACCTGGCCGTCCCTCTAAACCTTCAGCTCATACAAGGAGAAGACTGATCAGAGATGCAGCCAAGAGGCCCATGATCACTCTGGATGAACTGCAGAGACCTACAGCTGAGGTGGGAGACTCTGTCCATAGGACAACAATCAGTCGTATATAGCACAAATCGTATATAGCACAAATCATCCTTTATGGAAGAGTGGCAAGAAGAAAGCCATTTCTTAAAGATATCCATAAAAAGTGTCATTTAAAGTTTGCCACAAGCCACCTGGGAGACACACCAAACATGTGGAAGAAGGTGCTCTGGTCAGATGAAACCAAAATTGGACTTTTTGGCAACAATGCAAAACGTTATGTTTGGCGTAAAAGCAAAACAGCTCATCACCCTGAACTTACCATCCCCACTGTCAAACATGGTGGTGGCAGCATCATGGTTTGGGCCTGCTTTTCTTCAGCAGGGACAGGGAAGATGGTTAAAATTGATGGGAAGATGGATGGAGCCAAATACAGGACCATTCTGGAAGAAAACCTGATGGAGTCTGCAAAAGACCTGAGACTGGGACAGAGATTTGTCTTCCAACAAGACAATGATCCAAAACATAAAGCAAAATCTACAATGGAATGGTTCAAAAATAATCATATCCAGGTGTTAGAATGGCCAAGTCAAAGTCCAGACCTGAATCCAATCGAGAATCTGTGGAAAGAACTGAAAACTGCTGTTCACAAATGCTCTCCATCCAACCTCACTGAGCTCGAGCTGTTTTGCAAGGAGGAATGGGAAAAAAATTCAGTCTCTCGATGTGCAAAACTGATAGAGACATACCCCAAGCGACTTAGAGCTGTAATCGCAGCAAAAGGTGGCGCTACAAAGTATTAACTTAAGGGGGCTGAATAATTTTGCACGCCCAATTTTTCAGTTTTTGATTTGTTAAAAAAGTTTGAAATATCCAATAAATGTCGTTCCACTTCATGATTGTGTCCCACTTGTTGTTGATTCTTCACAAAAAAATACAGTTTTATATCTTTATGTCTGAAGCGTGAAATGTGGCAAAAGGTCGCAAAGTTCAAGGGGGCCGAATACTTTCGCAAGGCACTGTATTTTCCAGCCAACGAGAGGAGTCACAAAAAGCAGAAATAGAGATAAAATTAATCACTAACCTTTGATGATCTTCATCAGATGGCACTCATAGGACTTCATGTGTCATGTTCGTCGTAACGAGGAGACCAAGGCGCAGCGTGATGAGAATACATTCCTCTTTATTAAACGAAGAATACTTAAACAAACTAACAAAACAATAAAATGAACGTGAACCTATAAACACTAGTGCTGACACAGGCAACTATACATAGACAATAACCCACAGATAAACCAAGGAATATGGCTACCTAAATATGATTCCCAATCAGAGGCAACGATTAACAGCTGCCTCTGATTGAGAACCAATCTAGGCAACCATAGACATATAAACCCCTAGACAAGAAAACCCCTAGACCCCTAATACAAAAACTAAACACACCACCCTTGTCACAACCTGACCAAACCAAATAATAAAGAAAACAAAGATAACTAATGTCAGGGCGTGACATCATGTTACACAATACATGTATGTTTTGTTCGGTAAAGTTCATATTTATATCCAAAAATCTCAGTTTATATTGGTGTTCAGTAATGTTTTGCCTCGAAAACATCCGGCGAATTTGCAGAGAGCCACATCAATTTACAGAAATACTCATCATAAACTTTGATGAAAGATAGAAGTGTTATGCATAGGATTAAAGATAAACTTCTCCTTAATGCAACCGCGGTGTCAGATTTCAAAAAAGCTTTACGGCAAAAGCACACCATGCACACCATGCAATGATCTGAGTACAGCGCTGAGCCACCAAAACAAGCCATGTTGTGGAGTCAGTAAAAGTCAGATATAGCGTTATAAATATTCACTTACCTTTGAGGATCTTCATCGGAATGCACTCTCAGGAATCCCAGTTCCACAATAAATGTTTGTTTTGTTTGATTAAGTTCATCTTTATGTCCAAATACATCATTTTTGTTTGCGTGTTTAGTTCACCAATCCAAATGCATAGGGCGCGAGCACAAAGTCCAGACGAAAAATCTAAATTTGCATTGAAGTTTGTAGAAACATGTCAAACAATATATATAATCAATCTTTAGGGTGTTTTGATCATAAATCTTCAATAATGCTTCAACTGGACAATGCCTTTGTCTTTAGAAATGAAAGGGAACGGAGCTAGTGCTCACGGCCGCGTGCGATCAACAACTCAAGGCTTTCAGCCAGACCCCTGGTTGAAACAGCTCTTATTTGTTCCCCTTCACAGTAGAAGCCTGAAACAATGTTCTAAAGACTGTTGACATCTAGTGGAAGCCTTAGAAAGTGCAATCTGACCCCATTTACACTGTATATTGGATAGGCAATCACTTGAAAAACTACAAACCTCAGATATCCCACTTCCTGGTTGTATTTTTCCCAGGTTTTCGCCTGCCATTCGAGTTCTTATACTCACAGACATCATTCAAACAGTTTTAGAAACTTTAGAGTGTTTTCTATCCAAATCTACTAATAATATGCATATCTTAGCTTCTTGGCCTGAGTAGCAGTCAGTTTACTCTGGGCACACTTTTCATCCGAACGTGAAACTACTTCCCCTTAGCCCAAAGAGGATTTATTAACACACTGCTAATCAGCAAACACAGCACACAACACAACTCTTGCCCTTAACTTACAGCAGCTTACTGTAAATCAGCCGACAGACAACACATACTGTTTGTATGCATACACACACACACACTCAACATGCAAAAACTTACTGTAACTTAGCACACAAACAACACACACACACATTTACAGTAAACATGAACACAAAAAGGGAATACAACGCACACTTTGCGCTACACACTTGGCCACAGAGAGAGGGATGCCTTAAGACACAGACTAGGTGAGGATTTAACACAGCTATCTCCTGTATCAGTGTTTTACTCAAGGACAGTGGAGGGTGTGGAGGAGGCTGGAGGGGTGTTTCTGGCAGGACTGGAGATAGTCTTTATTGATTTGTCATGATGACAATTGTCAAAGAACATGGTGGTGAAAGAGCTAGATGGAATTGAAAGACAAAAAGGAAGGCTCCGCGCCGTGACCTTCCAGCACGCTGAAGGATATCACCGCAGGGCAGTAAATGCTGTAAGACATGGTAGACTCTATGTCTCTCTTTCTCTATGAGCTCACACACTCTCTCTCTCCCCTTTTTTTCTCATCGTTTGAGCACATTCTCTCTCTTTGAGCTCTCTCTTTTTCTGTCTCCACTCTCTATATTCTCTACACACACTCTCTCTCTCTCACCCTCTCTCACCCTCTCTCTCTCACTCTCTCTCTCTCTCACCCTCTCTCTCTCTCTCAACCTCTCTCTCTTCCTCCTTTCTCTCTCTCAACCTGCCCAGTCTCTAACCCGCCTCTATAATAGCCCAGAGGAGGCAGAGGAAGCTGACTGGTTTGTTTACACTGGAGTGGGAACATTAGTGTACATGAATATATCCCTGCTCAGTAGAACACTGTTGCCCTTCTGCAGTGTGAAACTGAGGTAACATCACATAGGAAATGAAAAGTACAGTATGACAATTTAGACCCAATTGCTTTGTTTAGTGTTGGTTTCTACAACAATAAAGACTAGTACCCATGCATGGAGACACGCCCAGAGACACGCGTGCACACACACACACACACACACACACACACACACACACACACACACACTGGCACATTGATATCGAACACATATACACACACAGACTGACAAACACACACACACCCCTGCTCAACCTCCTCTGGCTCACAACTGCCCCCTCTCTGCCCACTCAGCACACCACAGCCCCTGGTGCCCACACGGATGGCATGGTAGCATGGCATCATAGCACTATGGCTCGGCTTCAGAGTTTTTAGAGGAGAGGTCCCTATTCCCAGTCGACTGAATAGTGCTGGGATAAAGAACTAACTGCTAGAGTAATACAATAAGTGTGTTTAGCCTACAACAGTGTGGCTGTCATGGCTGACAGATGATGTACAGTGCCTTCGGAAAGTGTGCAGACCCCTGGAAATGTTTCACATTTTGTTATGTTACAGCCTTATTCTAATATTGATTTCCCTCATCTACACACAAATCCCCATAATGACAAAGCAATACAGGTTCATAGACATTTATTGATAATTTATATTAAAAAAATATTCACACACTTTGCTCAGTACTTTGTTGAAGCACCTTTGCAGCAATTACAGCATTGAGTCTTGTTGGGTATGACGCTACAAGCTTGGCACACCTGTATTTGGGGAGTTTCTCCCATTCTTCTCTGCAGATCCTCTCAAGCTGTGTCAGGTTGGATGGGGAGCGTTGCTGCACAGCTGTTTTCAAGTGTTAATCGGAATGGCCGATTAGTTAGGGCCGATTTCAAGTTCTCATAACAATAGGTAATCGGCATTTTTGGACACCGATCATGGCCGATTACATTGCACTCCATGAGGAGACTACGTGGCAGGCTTGACTACCTGTTATACGAGTGCAGTAAGGAGCCAAAGTAAGGTGCTAGCTAGCATTAAACGTATCTTATAAAAAACAATCAATCTTAACATAATCACTAGTTAACTACACATGGTTGATGATATTACTAGTTTATCTAGCTTGTCCTGCGTTCCATATAATCGATGCGGTGCCTGTTAATTTATCATTGAATCATAGCCTACTTCGCCAAACGGGTGATTTAACAAGCACATTCACGAAAAAAGCACTGTCATTGCACCAATGTGTACCTAACCATAAACATCAACGCCTTTCTTAAAATCAATACACAAGTATATATTTTTAAACCTGCATATTTAGTTAATATTGCCTGCTAACATTAATTTATTTTAACTAAGGAAATTGTGTCACTTCTCTTGGGTTCTGTGCAACAGAGTCAGGGTATATGCAGCAGCTTGGGCCGCCTGGCTCGTTGCGAACTGTGTGAAGACTATTTCTTCATAACAAAGACAGCCAACTTCGCCAAACGGGGGATGATTTAACAAAAGCGCCTTTTCGAAAAAAGCACAATCGTTGCACAAATGTACCTAACCATAAACATCAATGCCTTTCTTAAAATCAATACACAGAAGTATATTTTTTTAACCCTGCATATTTAGTTAAAAGAAATCCAGGTTAGCAGGCAATATTTGTCACACCCTGACCATAGTTTGCTTTGTATATTTCTATGTTTTGGTTGGTCAGGGTGTGATCTGAGTGGGCATTCTATGTTGGATGTCTTGTTTGTCTATTTCTATGTCTGGCCTGATATGGTTCTCAATCAGAGGCAGGTGTTAGTCATTGTCTCTGATTGGGAACCATATTTAGGTAGCCTGGGTTTCACTGTGTGTTGGTGGGTGATTGTTCCTGTCTCTGTGTTTGCACCAGATAGGACTGTTTAGGTTTTCGCACATTTATTGTTTTGTTAGTTATTTCATGTCTAGTTCCTTTATTAAAGAACATGAATAACCATAACTTTTGGTCCGCTTCTTCTTCACCAGAGGAAAACCCTTACAATATTAAACTAGGGAAATTGTGTCACTTTTCTTGCGTTCATTGCACGCAGTGCCAGGGTATATGCAACAGTTTGGGCCGCCTGGCTCGTTGCAAACTAATTTTCCAGAATTTTACGTAATTATGACATAATATTGTAGGTTGTGCAATGTAACAGGAATATTTAGACTTATGGATGCCACCCGTTAGATAAAATATGGAACGGTTACGTATTTTACTGAAAGAATAAACTTTTTGTTTTCGTAATGATAGTTTCTGGATTTTACCATATTAATGACCGAAGGCTCGTATTTCTGCGTGTTATTATGTTATAATTAAGTCTATGATTTGATATTTGATAGAGCAGTCTGACTGAGCGGTGGTAGGCACTAGCAGGCTTATAAGCATTCATTAAAACAGCACTTTCGTGCGTTTGCCAGCAGCTCTTCGGTGTGCTTCAAGCATTGAGCTGTTTATGACTTCAAGCCTATCAACTCCCGAGATTAGGCTGTATAACCGATGTGAAATGCCTAGCTAGTTAGCGGGGTGCGCACTAATAGAGTTTCAATTGGTGACGTCACTCACTCTGAGACCTTGAAGTAGTTGTTCCCCTTGTCCTGCAAGGGCCGCAGCTTTTGTGGAGCGATGAGTAACGATGCTTTGAGGGTGGCTGTTGTCGATGTGTCCCTGGTTCGAGCCCAGGTAGGGGCGAGGAGAGGGACGGAAGCTGCTATACTGTTACACTGGCAATACTAAAGTGCCTATAAGAACATCCAATAGTCAAAGGTTAATGAAATACAAATGGTATAGAGAGAAATAGTCCTATAATTCCTATAATAACTACAACCTAAAACTTCTTACCTGGGAATATTGAAGACTAGTGTTAAAAGGATCCACCAGCTTTCATATGTTCTCATGTTCTTAGCAAGGAACTTAAATGTTAGCTTTTTTACATGGCACATATTGCACTTTTACTTTCTTCTCTAAACTCTTTGTTTTTGCCTTATTTAAACCAAATTGAACATGTTTCATCATTTATTTGAAAAATCATAATCGGTCGACCTCTACTCCAAATATGTTTTATTGGGTTCAAGTGCAGGCTCTGGCTGGGCCACTCAAGGACATTCAGAGACTTGTCCCGATGCCACTCCTGCGTTGTCTTGGCTGTTTGCGTAGGGTCGTTGACCTGTTGGAAGGTGAACCTTTGCCTCAGCCTGAGGTCCTGAGCACTCTGGAGCAGGTTTTCATCTCCTAGTCCCTACCGCTGAAAAACATCCCCACAACATGACGCTGCCACCAACATGTTTAACCATAGGGATGGTGCCAGGTTTACTCCAGATGTGATTCTTGGTATTCAGGCCAAAGAGTTCAATCTTGGTTTCATCAGACCAGAAAATGTCTCATGGTCTGAGAGTCCTTTAGGTGCCTTTTGGCAAACTCCAAGCGGGCTGTCATATGCCTTTTACTGAAGAGTGGCTTCTGTCAGAGTGACCATCGGGTTCTTGGTCACCTCTCAGTATGGCCGGGCGGCCAGCTCTAGGAAGAGTCTTAGTGGTTCCAAACTTCTTTCATTTAACTTCTTGCGTCGAGCAATCCCGGATCCGGGATCCTATTTATAGCCTCAAGCTCATTAGCATAACGCAACGTTAACTATTCATGAAAATCTCAAATGAAATGAAATAAATATATTTGCTCTCAAGCTTAGACTTTTGTTAACAACACTGTCATCTCAGATTTTCAAAATATGCTTTTCAACCATAGCTAAACAAGCATTTGTGTAAGAGTATTGATAGCTAGCATAGCTATAAGCCTAGAATTCAGCCAGCAACATTTTCACAAAAACAAGAAAACCATTCAAATAAAATCATTTACCTTTGAAGAACTTTGGATATTTTCAATCAGGAGACTCTCAGTTAGATAGCAAATGTTCAGTTTTTCAAAAAATATTATTTGTGTAGGACAAATCGCTCTGTTTTGTTCACGTTTGGCTATGAAAAAAACCTGTATCCAGTTATAGCCTCAAGCTCATTAGCATAACGTAACGTTAACTATTTATGAAAATCGCAAATGAAATGAAATGAATGTGCTAGCTCTCAAGCTTAGCCTTTTCTTAACAACACTGTCATCTCAGATTTTCAAAATATGCTTTTGAACCATAGCAAAACAAGCATTTGTGTAAGAGTATTGATAGCTAGCGTAGCATTTAGCGTAGCATTTAGCGGGCAACATTTGCACAAAAACCAGAAAAGGATTCAAATAAAATCATTTACCTTTGAAGAACTTCGGATGTTTTCAATGAGGAGACTCTCAGTTACATAGCAAATGTTCAGTTTTTCCTGAAAGATTCTTTGTGTAGGAGAAATCGCTCCGTTTTGTACATCACGTTTGGGTACCAAAAAAACCCGAAAATTCAGTCATCAAAACGGCGAACTGTTTTCCGAATTACCTCCATAATATCGACTGATACACGGCAAACGCTGTTTAGAATCAATCCTCAAGGTGTTTTTCACATATCTCTTCATTGATATATCGTTCGTGGATGTCTACTTTCTCTGAATCGCTTGGAAAAAGACGTGACGCACCAATTTCGACGGAGGACACCGGGCGGACACCTGGCAAATGTAGTCTCTTATGGTCAATCTTCCAATGATATGCCTACAAATACGTCACAATGCTGCAGACACCTTGGGGAAACGATAGATCGGGCAGGCTCATTCCTTGCGCATTCACAGCCATATAAGGAGACAATGAAAAACAGAGCCTCAAAAATCCTGCTCATTTCCTGTTTGAAGTTTCATCTTGGTTTCGCCTGTAGCATCAGTTCTGGGGCACTCACAGACAATATCTTTGCAGTTTTGGAAACATCAGAGTGTTTTCTTTCCAGAGCTGTCAATTATATGCATAGTCGAGTATCTTTTTGTGAGAAAATATTGCGCTTAAAACGGGCACGTTTTTTATCCAATAATGAAATAGTGCCCCCAAAAATGTAAGAGGTTAAGAATGATGGAGGCCACTGTGTTTTTAGTGATCTTAAATGTTGCAGAAATGTTTTGGTACCCTTCCCCAGATCTGTGCCTCGACATAATCCTGTCTCTGAGCTTTAGGGACAATTCCTTCGACCACAATGGCTTGGTTTTTGCTCAGACATGCACTGTCAACTGTGGGACCTGATATAGACAGGTGTGTGCCTTTCCAAATCATGTCCAATCAATTGAATTGTTTTATTTTATTTTATTTAACCTTAATTTAACTAGGCAATTTACCACAGGTGGACTCCAATCCAAATATATTTTTATTTTTATAAATATGCAAAAATGCTTAAAAACCTTTTTTCGCTCTGTCATTATGGGGTATTGTGTGTAGATTGATGAGGGAAACAATAAATTTCATCCGTTTTATAATAAGGCTGTAACGTAACAAAATGTGGAAAAAGTCAAAGGGTCTGAATATTTTCCGAAGGCTCTGTATATACTAATAATACTAATACAATCTCTGGTGGCACATCTGAATTCCTTCCTTCTATGCCCCCAAAAGAACCCAGATAATTCCTACATAAACACAAATGGCATACAAACAGTTATAAAGTAGATACATGTACTGCAAAATACATTCAAATACACATTCATTCTCACAAGCACACAAACACTCACTCTGGCCCAAGGTGGATTTCTAAAGGTGCATGCATTTGCATGCATTTGCATGTATAATTAGTTTGGGGAGATCAAGCGATACAACCGCCCCTTTGTGATTATTTATTTTTCTTTTTGGGGGGGAGCGGCCCTCCATGTGAATATCGCCCACTGGCATCGCATCGCAGATGGTCGGGCTGAGGGCACCCTGTGGGCACAGGCTACCACTGAGTGTGTGTGTATATGTGCCCGCACTTGCGTGTGTATTTGTGTGTATGCATTTGTGGCGCGTGTGTGTGTGTGTGTGTGGGGGGGGGGGGGCTCCCAGCGTGCTGAGCGGCCACCGTGGCCCTGTTGTGGATGATTTATGCATTAGAGGGAGCGGAGAGAAGCTCGGGTTCAGCCAGAACCTCCAGTCTCACACACTGCTGGTCCCCCGTTGCTTTACATATGTAAGCCCAGCAAGACTTCTGCTGGCATCCTCCAAAGCACCCCCCCCTCTCTCGCTCTCTCTCTCTCCCTCTATCTCTTTTACTCAATCACACACTTTCTCTGTGTATATATGTATATTTCTCTCCTTCTCTCTGTCATACTTTTCCTCATTTTTCACACCTTGTCTTTCACTCACACGCGGTTCTTCTTCTCTTGTCTTTTTAGTCTTTCCTACCCTGTCTTACTCTTGATCTCCAGCAATCAACTACTTCTTGGTCTATCACTTATGATCTCTGATGCTTCATCTCTAATCTCCTTGTCTCTATGTACCCTATACCTCTCTACATCTTTGTAATCTCCCCCCACTCCGACCTGAGTTAAGTACAGGTAAATGGAATGTAATACCCGTTTTCAGCACTTTTCTCTCTATGCGTATTCGAACTTTGAACTTAAGTATGAGAATAGTGTGCTATTCACCTGCTATTCGTTTTGGGTGGAGATGGAATAAATGAAGGTGTGGCGGAGGTGTGTCTACAGACAGGCCTATTCTGACCTTGACTTAGTTCCCTAATATTCCAACACCTTTATGCACAAGGAGACCGTGAATAAGGTCTAGCCAACCTACCGGTTCCAAGTGGAAAGAGCATCTACTTTATTTTTTCCGATAGAAATATCACCATTCTCCATGCACTGTAATTTACCATTTGAAAAGAGCTATTGATAAGAACTAGGTAAACGAGTAATCCATTTGGATAAGGAAATTGTGTATATATATATTACACTTGTTTTAAATATATTTTACCTTATAATCGCTGGAGATAAATGTGAAATCAGTCATTTGCAGCAAAAGGAAGCATATCTACATATCAACTTCCCCACAGTAAAGTTTATGAAATGCTGCGCCAACATGCAGTTATCATGTTAAATATTAGCCACTATCGGTATCAACCTTCAGTAGGCCTAATAAGAACACATATTCAACTGCCAATTTACTGTTAGTTCCCTTTAGCTGGTATAGCCTACATTATCATTCCATTTAATGACATTGTTTAGTTTACCTGCATTTGCTTCCTCTGCACAAGCTGTCACGGACATGTGGTTGTTGCTGAGGATCATTAGTAGCAGTTGATAATATAAAAAAAGACATGTAAGCTAATTTAATCTAATCGTTATGGAGCAAAGCGCAGACCAAGCCATTACAGTTGGAACCCGACACAATGGTCAATGCTTGGCTGTGTCATCAAACAGTTCCATGGTTACTGCAGGCAATAGACGAGGGTATAGCCTACTATTGTACACTATTCTCCCTATTATAATTCTATGTACACTAATCTTCCAACATTACCTTGGGTTAAAGAACGGAATGTGGCAATATTCAGAATTAATCAAACCCCTGATTTCTTTCATTCCTGCATTAAGGCTCGACAAACCTGTTTTTTTATGATTCATAAATACTTTCCTAACCAAATATGCATATAGTTAGATGGCTTTCTTTCATTGATGCCTCATATTCTGAACCCGTTCTCTCAATATATTCTATTGAGTCTGTCGACAAAACTCCAACTGAAAGGTACACCATATTTAAAGGGATGGCTTTATTCTGAAACAGATCAAGTTAATTGTTTTACTCATCAATCTACAAACAATGCCCCATAATGACAAAGCAAAAACAGGTTTTTAGATAATTTTGCACATTTATTAAAAAGAATAAACTGAAATACCTTATTTGTATAAGTAATCAGATCCTTTGCTATGAGACTCGAAATTGATCTCAGGTGCATTCTATTTTCATTGAACATTCTTGAGATGTTTCTACAACTTGATTGTTGTCCACCTGTGGTAAATTCAAGTGATTGGACATGATTTGGAAAGGCACACACCTGCCTATATAAGGTCCCACAGTTGACAGTGCATGTCAGAGCAAAAAAACAAGCCATGAGGTCGAAGGAATTGTCCGTAGAGGTCTGAGACAGGATTGTGTCAAGGCACAGATGTGAGGAAGGGTACCAAAACATTTCTGCAGCATTGAAGGTCCCTAAGAACACAGAGGCCTCAATCGTTCTTAAAAGGAACACGTTTGGAAGCACCAAGACTCTTAGAGCTGGCCGCCCGGCCAAACTGAGCAATCGGGGGAGAAGGGCCTTGGTCAGGGAGGTGACCAAGTACCCAATGGTCACTCTTACAGAGCTCCAGAGTTCCTCTGTGGAGATGGGAGAACCTTCCAGAAGGACAACCATCTCTACAGCATTCCACCAATCAGGCCTTTGTGGTAGAGTGGCCAGACGGAAGCCACTCCTCAGTAAAAGGCACAAGACAGCCCATGTGGAGTTTGCCAAAAGGCACCTAAAGGACTCTCAGACCATGAGAAACAAGATTGGCCTGATGAAATCAAGATTGAACTCTTTGGCCTGAATGCCAAGCGCCACGTCTGGAGGAAAACTTGCACCATCCCTACGGTGAAGCATGGAGATGGCAGCATCATGCTCTGGGTATGTTTTTCAGTAGCAGGGACTGGGAGACTAGTCAGGATCAAGGGAAAGATGAATGGAGCAATGTACTGAGAGATCCTTGATGAAAACCTGCTCAGGACGGAGCTGGAGGTTCAACTTCAGACAGGACAACGTCCCTAAGCACACAGCCAAGGAGTGGCTTCGGGACAAGTCTCTGAATGTCCTTGAGTGGCCCAGCCACATCTCTGGAGAAACCTGAAAATAGCTATGCAGCACAAGAAAATCCAGCGGTTCAATTACATTTATGCAGCTTGGAAGGGAACCACGCTTGCAAAGCCCATTACGCACCCTCATGCGTAAGTCTGAATTACAACTACTGAGAAGTGCGAAGAAAAGGCGAGTGTAAGAAAGGCGGAAATCTGGACCTAGGTGGCCTAGGCGCCTTTATTTCTTATAATGTAGCTGTTTCTCACTCTGTTTTGTCTCAAAGTATTAGTCCATTATATTGCCTCTCACTTTCCTTTTTTATCTCTTACATATACAACTTTACATGCAATTTCACATATTTTTTTTATATTTTTAATACACAAATACTAGTCCCATAACATTTGTACAGACAACAGGGGATTACGGCGTTTGACATTTACAGCAAATACAACAAAGAATCTCTTGTTAGACACAGACAGACAGACCAAACAAACAAACCAATCAGATGTACTGATCATCACCTATAAATCATCAATCATAGTTCCATATCCATACGATCTGTGATTGTGATGTTATAAATATGTTTTTGCATAAAGTCACACATAAAGTGCCCTGTCAGGGAAATAAAAGTGAATTGAAATGCAATTGAATTGATTGGAATTTGGGTTTCCATTTCACCTGTGAGACTATTGGTTTCAGAAAGCGATCCTGCTCTACATTAGAGCATGGTCTCCTCTCTCTCCTTTCAGCCATGGACGGCCGGCTATCGACCCACCTGTGGCATCACACTGTTTGTTTACCAACAACAAATCAATGCTGCGCTCAGCTGGGGGCTGCTGGGAATGGTCTCTGTTCCCCTCGCATACTCACTCAACAAACACACACACACCGTCAACACACAAAAACACGGGCAGTGTGGTCAATTCCACACAAATTGACTGGGCTATAATGTGTTGGACTGTTTGTGAGTGTTTGACTTATTGTTGCCTTAGGGCCTAGTACCTGACAATACATGTGTATCTTTACACACATTGACAGAGTGCTACGGTGAACATAGGTCTATTAAGATTAGATTAAAGGAATTCTGTAAAGACATCAAACTAAATGCTGTAAAGAAATGCTGTGTATATATACTGAACGAAAATATAAACACAACATGTAAAGTGTTGATCCCATGTTTCATGAGCCAAAATATAAGATTATTTTTACAAATGCACAAAAACCTTATTTCTCTAAAATGTTGCGCACTTGTTTACATCCCTGTAAGTGAGTATTTCTTCTTTGCAAAGGTAATCCATCCACCTGACAGGCATGGCATATCAAGAAGCTGATTAAACAGCATAATCATTACACAGGTGCACCTTGTGCTAGGGGTGATAAAAGGCCACTCTAAAATGTGAAAAACGAATTCTGATTGGCTGGGCCTTGCTCACCCAACTGGGTGGGTTGGGTCCCTGACCAGTCCTGTAAAATCCATAGATTAGGGCCTCATTTATTTATTTCAATTGGCTGATTTCCTTCAATGAACTGTAACTCAGTAAAATCTTTGAAATTGTTGCATGTTATATTTTTGTTCAGTATAAATTCTCTATGAACTAAGTGTTTCTGTGTGTAAAGTGTTGATATTAGTTAGACTGTTTACAGTCGGGGTGTGTATGTAACAGTGTTGTGTCCCGGACCCCCAGGTGACAGACAACAAGGGGACAGTGGGCCGCTGTGTGAGGGTTAGCTCAGAGAGGGCAGCGGGAGCCCTCCTTAGTGTCACGCTTCTCCTCTACGGCACCTACAACCCACACAGCAGCCTACACGGTACGAGGCATGTGTTTGTGTATGTGTGTGCGTCATTCTGTCTGCCTGTCCGTCCGTCCGTTTTTCTGTTCTTGCGTCCGTCAGTCTGTCCGCTCTCTATCACCCATCATGAAAGTCTCTCTCCTCATACCAACTGTGAGTCCACTCCCATTTCCCCACTGCTGTACAGTGACTGTTGTGAAGTCAGTTCTACAGTACGTCTCTCTCCCTCTTATCCGTCTCTTCAACCTCTCCCCTCCCTCCTCCCCTCTGTGATAACTGCAGTCATTTCTCTTGGCCGCTGCGGCAGGTGGTGACCAGGGGAAGACTGATGTGTAATTACTGAGTGACACCGGCTGACCCCTGGAGCCCCCATCCTCAGTGTGTATCAGCTCCCGGTGCCCTCACACACACATGCACACACACACACACACACACACACACACACACACACACACACACATACAGTTGAAGTCGGAGGTTTACATACGTCTTAGCCAAATACATTTAAACTCAGTTTTTCACAATTCTTGACATTTAATCCTAGTAAACATTTCATGTCTTAGGTCAGTTAGGATCACCACTTTATTTTAAGAATGTGAAATGTCAGAATAGTAGTAGAGAGAATTATTTATTTCAGCTTTTATTTCTTTCATCACATTCCCAGTGGGTCAGAAGTTTACATACACTCAATTAGTATTTGGTAGCATTGCCTTTAAATTGTTTAACTTGGGTCAAACGTTTTGGGTAGCCTTCCTCAAGCTTTCCACAATTAGTTGGGTGAATTTTGGCCCATTCATCCTGACAGAGCTGGTGTAACTGAGTCAGGTGTGTAGGCCAGCTTGCTCGCACACGCTTTTTCAGTTCTGCCCATACATTTTCTATAAGATTGAAGTCCGGGCTTTGTGATGTCCACTCCAATACCTTGACTTTGTTGTCCATAAGCCATATTGCAACAACTTTGGATGTATGCTTGGGGTCAATGTCCATTTGGAAGACCCATTTGCGACCAAGCTTTAACTTCCTGACTGATGCCATCTATATTGTGAAGTGCGCCAGTCCCTCCTGTAGCAAAGCCCCACAATATGATGTTGCCACCCCCTTGCTTCACGGTTGGGATGGTGTTCTTCGGCTTGCAAGCCTCTCCCTTTTTCCTCCAAACATAACAATGGTCATTATGGCCAAACAGTTCTATTTTTGTTTCATCAGACCAGAGGACATTTCTCCAAAAAGTACAATCTTTGTCCCCATGTGCAGGTGCAAACCGTAGGCTGGCTTTTTTGTGGTGGTTTTGGAGCAGTGGCTTCTTCCTTGCTGAGTGGCCATTCAGGTTATGTTGATATAGGACTCGTTTTACTGTGGATATAGATCATTTGTACCTGTTTCTTCCAGCATCTTCACAGGGTCCTTTGCTGTTGTTCTGGGATTGATTTGCACTTTTCGCACCAAAGTACGTTCATCTCTAGGAGACAGACCGTGTCTCCTTCCTGAGCGGTATGACGGGTGGGTGGTCCCATGGTGTGCATACTTGCGTACTATTGTAAGTGAAATAATCTGTCTGTAAACAATTGTTGGAAAAATGACTTGTGTCATGCACAAAGGAGATGTCCTATCTGACTTGCTAAACTATAGTTTCTTAACAAGATATTTGTGGTGGTTGAAAAACGAGTTTTAATGACTCCAACCCAAGTGTATGTAAACTTCCGACTTCAACTGTACACACACACACACACACACACACACACACACACACACACACACACACACACACACACACACACACACACACACACACACACACACACACACACACATATACAGAATACAGACACACACACATAGAGAATACATACACACACACACACACACACACACACACACACACACACAGAATACAGAATACAGAATACAGACACACACACATACACACGCACACACACATACAGGCACACATTCACACATACACACACACCAGGCCGTTCAGGCCAGGGGCCGTGTTTAAGAGGTAGGAGCTGGTGTTGTGACAGAGACACGTAAGCCGTTTCATAGCCCACCACTTCTTTTGTTCCCACTCTCTCTCTTCCTCCCTCCCTCCTCACTCTCTGTCCATCTCTTCATTCTTGGATCTAGCTGTAGTTCATGCTGTTAGTCCATCTGCTGTCCGTGTGAAGACACACTTTGAACTAGGAACGCAAACACAACAAGCTCTCACTCTCACTGCATAATTAGACATTTATCCATGTTTCTCAAAACGTCAAATTTCAAAGTTGCTGCAAACGTCAAATTTAGATGGTCAAGGTTTTTGGATAGGGTTAAAACATTACGTTTAGGCAGTCATTCTGAATGGCTAAGGTTAGGGTTAAGGTTTGGGATAAGTTTAAAACAAAACAATTCAAAATGAGTGACAGGCAATGGGATCAAACACGCAACCTTCCAATCCAGTCATGGGATTATGCCCATCCGCTACCCTCATTCACAATAGCCTAGCAAAACCCAAGCCTCTTTGATGATAACAGCGCTCACTGTTGCACCTAGTGGCTGATTTGGAAGGTATTTCCTGACGTCCCCGGGACATGAATAGACCTCCAATTTCGAAGTCACTCTTGAGCGATCTGCCTGCGCAAACACTTGCAGACTAAAAACATACTTTTATGAACACATACACAAAAGCACATTCACACACACACACACATCCACACACACGCACACAAACACACAAAAGCACAGATACTCACAAAATACACACACACATCTCTATCCAGTTCCATCACCAAGGATATCATAGAGTTGTACATTTGCCGTGAATTTGAGGGCTTTCCAAGTGTGACTCGAATCTGCAACCCTGTGCCTGTCAGTCCAACAGCTAACCTCTTGATGAGATTGCTGGTGTTAAAGACGCTACAATAGACCATCATTACAGCCATCATTAGGTATAGTTAACTATTAGTCAGTGCCACTCAATACAGTCATACTTCATGTGAGTGTGTGTGTGTGTGTGTTCCCTCTGTACAGGATGCTGCTGCGTTCAGACAACAGGTATGTTGCTGCATACTTCCATGTGTAGGATGAAACCAGCTAGATGCTGTCTTTGTGATTTTGCTGTCTGGGTGTTTCTGCTTGTGTTTCACTCTCACCGCGTGCTTGTTGTGTGTTGTAAGGGAAAGTAAA
The DNA here is from genome assembly GCF_036934945.1 of Oncorhynchus masou masou. Lineage (NCBI taxonomy): Eukaryota > Metazoa > Chordata > Actinopteri > Salmoniformes > Salmonidae > Oncorhynchus > Oncorhynchus masou. Next base: position 29,506,036 of record NC_088241.1, on the reverse strand, counting down.
TTGCTGTGATTATGTGGCAGTAATTGAACAGGGACGGTGTGTTTAATTGAGTTGTTTGTCCCTGATGTTCCTCTATAGTAGCAGCTCTGCGCTAGTGACAAGTGTGCTGTGAGTGTGCTGTGTGCGTGTGTGCGTGTGTGCGTGTGTGTGTGTGTGTGTGTGTGTGTGTGTGTGTGTGTGTGTGTGTGTGTGTGTGTGTGTGTGTGTGTGTGTGTGTGTGTGTGTGTGTGTGTGTGTGTGTGTGTGTGTGTGTGTGTGTGTGTGTGTGTGTGTGTGTGTGTGCGTGCGCGTGCGTGTGTGTGTGTGGGAGATGGTTTACTGTTTGTTGGTTTACTGCATTTTTAAGCCATTTAAATATGTTTGTGTTGTTCTTTAGCTTTTTGTACAATAGGCTACTGTATGTGTTTTGTTGTGTCTGTAAGGCTTTAGGCCGTTATGTTATTCTTGGTTGGGTGTGTGAGTGTTTGTGTACGTGCACGAACGTGTGCTTATGCGCCCGTGCATACACATGCATGTGTGTGTATTTGTATAGGCACTGGCTCTCTATCTGATATGCCTCCTGGGTTCTCTCACCCAAATCAAATGGTAGGAAACATCAATTTCACCACTCTCCCCTCTCTTCTTATCTACTCCTCCCCTGTCTCTCAAGGCTCTTCTATCCTTCTCCCCCTCCTCCTCTTCTAGTCTACCTTCCTCTTCTCCTCCCCACCAGCTCCTCTCCTCCTCCTCATGTCTCTGTCTCTCTTCTCCTCCTCCCCCTCTCCTCTCCCTGCTCTCTCTGTGGAGGTGTGATTACCCTCCTCCCCTGAACAGTGGTGATCTGAGCATCTGTATGTGTGTCTGTCTGTCTGCGTGCGTGCTTGTGTGTGCGCGTTTGTGTGAATGCGTGCGTGCGTGTGTGTGTGAGCAATGGTGATCTGAGCATCCTGGCGCTGGGCATTGTGCAGAGCGATTCATGGGCCACGTCTCCAGATGAATGCCTCCATTCACAATTACACCCTCTCCATTAGACGCTGCCTCCGCTGTGTCGGAACGCCTTGTTGTCTTCTTTTTTCCCCATTAAAAAAAGCAATTAAATCTGGACAAAACAAGCCAGGATGGAACGGTGTACCTGAGAACAGCAAGGGCCGAATCTTTAACTGTCACAATCAGTCTCATAACCTGTACCCTTTAGTCATACACATGTATGCATAATATGCATTCTTGTACATATGTATGTTTGTGTGTTTGTGTGTCTATTTTATAGGCACGCACACAAGCATACTCTCTCTCTCTCTCACCCACAAAGCACTCATGCATGCACTCACGCACACACACACAAGTATAAACACACATACAACAAAATGATGTTCTGTGCACCCCCTCACTTTTTTTCACTCTCTTAGATCCCCTGCAGAGTTTTTTTTCCATGGGGGCATACCACCCGGTCCCTCGGGCGGGGCTGTACGTCTGGGACAGGGACCCACTTCAAGACCTGATCCAGTGGGCCTTTGAGCTAAAGAGAGACAGGAAGGTGGGCACTGCTGACATCCCCGTTCCGCGCCAACGCAAGTATATGGCACATGCACACATACACACACACACATTTGCACACACTGGCACATACACACAATCACTCTCGCGCACACACACGTACACATTACACACAGTGATTTACTATTACAATAAATCACTGGCGCCGCCTAATTTCCTATGGATTTCAATTTCCCCTGGACAAATCTGCATTGATCAACTTCAGGTGTAAGGATGTGCCAGGCGTTGCTCACGTTGACAGAGTGACGAATGGCTTTCAAGCAACTGTGCGCGTCTACGTGTGTGTGTGGAGTAGTGTTACCTCACTTTGAATGTTGTTTTGTGTGTCGGTGGTTCATGATTACCATCATTTACAAAATATACATTATAGTATGAGGCCACAGATTGCACTGTTTATTATTCAATGGAAATTCAAAGGCAATGTACTTGAAAGGGGATACCTAGTTGCACAACTGAATGCATTCAACCCAACCCCTCTGAATCAGAGAGGTGTGGGGGGCTGCATTAATCGATGTCATCAGCGCCCAGGGAGCAGTTGTTTTTTGGGGGTTAAGTGCCTTGCTCAAGGGCCTTGCCTACTCAGGGATTGAAACCAGCAACCTTTTAGTTACTGGCCCAATGCTTTACCAGGTGTATTTCATGCCTTTCTGTAGGTAGCCAGTCACAGTGGGAGACAACCTTAGGTTTCCATTAGTGAAGTATGTTTCAGTCTAAACTGTCAGTCAGTGTAGATGGCCCACGTTTTCTATCTGTGTTCTAGATGAGTTGTGTCAGTGTTCGGCTACGTTGAGGGCTTGTTCACTTGGGAAGACAATGTCTTTCCTGGGGTTGTTCCCCCCCAGAGGCTGATCTGAATGGATTGCAGAGGCGTGGAGGAGAAATAAATTGGAGAAAATAATAAATCGATGCTTGACGGAGAGTAAACAGACCTTCTAACCCCCGGCCCAAACGCTAGCGCTGAGGTTTTCTCCTTGGGCTGTATTGGATTGGTATGCGGAGCTGAGGAGAGGGGGCTCAGAAAAAGACTTGGTCTACAAATGATGTCCTTTGTTTGATCCATTAGGGAGGGGACCTCTACTGTCCCAGGGTGACAGTGGGGGAGGGACGGTTCTAAGAAGCATCTCTGTCAGCTTCCTCTAACGGCTCTCCTTCTCTGGACAGAGAGAGCGATACCAAGCTAAGACTGCTGTAGGTTTCATCCATTGGGGAAATTAGTGTTGCACGTGGTGTGAGGTTGTGAGGCTGACTGGACATACCGCCAAATTCTCTAAAACAATGTTGGAAGAGGCTTATGGTAGAGAAATGTACATTAAATTCTCTGGCAACAGCTCTGGTGGACATTCCTGTAGTCAGCATGCCAATTGCACACTCCCTCAAAACGTGAGACTTCTGTGGCATTGTGTTTGCACTAACAGGGATGTAAGCAAAACTGTGCACAACATTTTAGAGAAATAAGCTTTCTGTGCATATGGAACATTTCTGGGATCTTTTATTTCAGCTCATGAAACATGGGACCAACACTTTGCATGTTGAATTTATATTTTTGTTCAGTATAGTTTGTGACACACAGTGCTTTTTTATAGTTATTACTCCTTTTTCTCCCCAATTGGTAGTCACAGTCTTGTCCCATCACTGCAACTCCCATACGGACTCGGGGGAGAAAAAGGTCAAGAGCCGTGCATCCTCCAAAACACAACCCAGCCAAGCCACCCTGCTTCTTGACACAATGCCCGCTTAACCTGGAAGCCAGCCGCACCAATGTGTCAGAGGAAACACCGTACACCTGGCAAATGTGTCAGCATGCACTGCATCCAGCTTGCCACAGGAGTCGCTAGAGCATGATGGGACAAGGAAATCCCTGCCAGCCAAACCCTCCCCTAACCCGGACGACACTTGGCCAATTGTGTGCAGCCCCATGGGTCTCCTGGTCACGGCCGGCTGCAACAGAGCCTGGACTCAAAGCAGGATCTCTAGTGGCACAGCTAGCACTGCGAGGCAGTGCCTTAAACCACTGCACCACTCGGGAGGCATACGCGAGTACATTGTGCATGTTCATTTATACAGAAATTAGTATACAACATGTCCTCACCTGGGATTTAAACTCACAACCTCTTGGTCACAGCATTCCAATTTTTCTGCGACGCCACCATTTCTGTGTCAATAACTGATTTCACCTGTGCTGCTACACTTTGCACTTGAAAGTAAATCTAAGCTCTGTTAAATGTACACTCAATAATTTGTATTTGATTTATCATAGTGATTAAGGAGTAACATTAAAACAGAGTAATATGCCCCACCAATATTAGACAACTATACAGAAAAACCGACAATTGCTTAAATAAGTAAACCAAACCAATGACGAGAGAATAGTCAAATGAACTGATAATTGACACAGACATGGTAGTGTGGCAGGAAGATCAGCATGCCATGAAGCAAGGAGTTGAGAGTTCAAATTCCAGGCGAGAACATGTTGAATAATAATTACTGTATAAGTGAACATGCATAATGTAATCATGTACAGTATGTCAATGTGGTTCAAATATGTATTTTGAAAATATTGTATGTGTGTAACTAGCTCCAGTGCTTTTTAGGTAAGATGCCAAGAATAACCATTTCTAGAATTAACATATGTGTGCTGAATGTGAACTAGGGGAATCAGCACCTCCCCACTATGAACTTTCCGGTTCAAATCCTCCACCTCACCAACATTTTTGTTTTACCCAAATATCACATTCACCAACCTTTGCCCACATTCACCAACCATTTTTAAATCACAAGAGATTATCCTTAAACTAATATTTCAGATGGAAGTGACGTGCTTGACTTTAAAGTTCAAACATTCCTATGATTTTATGTTCAGTTTTATTTCTATTTGGACTATTTTGGCAGTGGTGGAAAAGGTACCCAATCGTCATACTTTGGTAAAAGTAAAAGGTACCTTTTACATATAGAACATGACTCAAGTAAAAGTGAAATTCTCTCCGTAAAATACTACTTGAGTAAAAGTCTAAAAGTATTTGGTTTTAAATATACTTAAGTATCAAAGTAAATGTAATTGCTAAAATATACTTAAGTATCAAAAGTACAAGTGTAAATCATTTTAAATTCCTTGTATTAAGCAAAGCAGGTGGCCACATTTTCTAGTTTTTTTTATTGACAGTCCTTTCTGTCCTACTAACCATTCAAAATGTAACGGGTACTTTTGTGTGTCAGGGAAAATATATAGAGTTAAAAGTACATCATTTTCTTTAGGAATGTAGTGAAGTAAAAGTCAAATTTGTATAAAATATAAATAGTAAAGGTACAGATACCCCAAAAAACTACTTAAGTAGTACTTTAAAGTATTTTTACTTAAGTACTTTACACCACTGTATATTTTCTACTGTGTTCCAAAAACAAGGTACGATGGCATGTATTGTAGTTCTCTCTTTGTTTAAAAAAATAAATAGTTTTGCAGTTGTTCATATCCCCTGCTGGGGTTTTATTTTCACTAATTCTGTTACAAGGAACTAAAATGCCTCAGTGCACGTGTAGTTTATGTGAGTGTTTGAAGAGCCATTATCTCTGTTATAATGGATGAATACAGATCCATTCTATTCTATCCTATTCTAATCACTTTTACTCTATTCCATTGAAACATACCAGTTAAGATCTCCCTGGATTCTGAATGTCTTTCATTTATTTACCACCATGTCTCATGTTTGGGATGTGCCTATTTTTTATCTTTTAGAATTCCAAACTGGTTGACCATCCGGTGCAGTCCTTCAATTCCCTGGATCTGGATGATACCGATGGAACAGACCTCCAACTCCCACCTGAAGCTCATGTGGAACACTCTCAGGGATAAAGTGAAGACCAACTGGTTTCTCTATAAGTCCATTACAGGGAATCAGTCTCCACAGGTCACCGACTACCAGAGATAATACAGTATTTCTTGTGTGCGCGCTGTCTTCTGTGTATTTGTAGTTGTCTGCATGTGCTGGGTCAACTATCCACAATATATCTCATTGTGTTTTGTGTGTGTTATTTCTGCCATGTTGGAGTTTGCTGTTGGTCTCTTCCAGTTACCATAGGCAGACATTGCCGTGCAGAACTTCCAGGGAGCAGATTCAGTGTTGGGGGTGGAGCATCTTGGGATGATGCATAAACTCCATGACAGCATGGGCGGAGTCACCAGGTCCTCACCACCTCAGAAAAGGATACAGCTATTGCATGATGTCGCCGTGGATGTCGGAGAGATGCATCCTTAGATCTTCTCAAAACCAGCAGAGTACCGGCGCATGCAGGGCAGACCATGGGCACGGGCAGGGGCAGAAGAGGAGGGGCACCGGGCAGTGAGGGCAGGGGCACAGTTGAAACAGCATATCTCAGCCCTGGTCCAACAAAGACTGTAAAAGAGAACTATGGGATCTGTATGTTTATATTTGCCTAAAAGTGGGAGCGAGAGAGAGACATTTTCAACATAGCCTTAAAGAGGGGGATGAGAGGATGAGGTTGGTGCTTAAAATACATTCTCACACTCTTACACAAAAATGTTTTTGTTTAAAAAAATAATGCTTCTGCACAATTCTCAATAACCACCTCCTATTTTGACTCTTGCTGCCAAAGTTGTAAAGGTTTATGAAAGTTGCATTTGTGTTTTTGTTTTGTACTTCATGGAAGTGTGAATTCAGCTCAGGAAATGAATTACATTCTCATTAACTGACTATGTCATTCCTCATTGGGTTGGACAAACAACAAATTACATTTCAGCTGTCTAATGTCTCTCTGTCCTCGACTGATCTCAAATAATCACATGATAATCCATGATAATAATAGCAATTTGAGTGCTCTCAACCTTTGATCAATTCATTAAAAAACACACACACACAGAGAAACAAGTAATTGGTTGGCTCACATCCTGTGTTTTCAGGACCCCAATTTAGCTTGTAATGGGGGGGGCATTTTTTAGGTACTTATATAAGACAATACAATCACAAGTTGGGAATTGAGGAGTGAGATACATTGTTTTATTAAGGTGAGGTCTAAGACAACCATCTACACACCTTTGATAACAGCAACATCAACGTAGGCCTAGCCTGTTTGATTTAAACAACAGTATCAAAACATTTATCAAAACAAAAGAAATACAAATCAAAAAGTTTCTTTCCCAAGATGTGGTTTGTGATCATAAGATCTTTCTCCCAGTTTACCATGCTACTGCTGTGAAGTACCTCCGCCATATTGACACGGCTACATTGATGTTTCAATTAGAATAGCGTCGCGTAGCGCAGCCGCATGGTAACACCGCATCACCAACCATCTGCTCTGACTCCACGTCTGACGAACGAGGCACGTGGGGCTGATCGAGCCGCACACGAGCAATGGGACCGTGAGATCTCGCGCACACGCATGCACACTCACAAAGACATACCCTCACTCTCTCTCACACATGCACACACATGGACACACACTCTGTCTGTCCCACACACATGTTTCTATGCAGAGAAAGAAGGAACAGAAGGGAGGCTCCTCACCCTCTAGTTTAGACACCCTATTAACTATGAGGACAACCTCTGATTCCATCTCTCCCTTTCCCTTTCGTTTTAATAGGATCACCTAACAGGGTAATAAATGCATTGACAGGGAAGAGAGAACCATACCAGATGTGCGTGGAGAATTCTTCAAAAGCGCATCCGGCAAAAATATTTGAAAAGGAAATGCTTTGTGCCAGGTTGGCGTGCTGGGAGGGTAAGAAATAATACAGGGCATTATGCTTGGCATTACTGTCTGCCAATCCTAGAATCAAAGACGTGGTTGTGTGGATTACCTCCCTAATCTGTTGATGCTTTTGAGGAGCGATGCAGGTGTTTACGTGCCAGCTTTTTTTTTCTTTTTTTCGGGAGGAGTGTTAGGTTGGTAATCTACATTAAATGCTTTCTGGGGAATAAGACATGATGAAATAGGGCCAAGAGATCTCAGTGGAAGCATGGCACGTTTTATTTTAGAACAGCATGCCGTTGAGATAGTTGTAATACCGCTGCCAATTTGGAGGAGATGGTAGGCCTAGACACCACTTGTTGACTTATTTGACTGTTATGGTGGGAGGAAACTACTACTTCTGAACTACTAGACTAGGATCTAACAACTTACCTACTAACATTTTTTTTTTTTACAACTACTGCTTAAAAATACCTCAAAAGTTCAACGAACAAAATCGCCAATGGTGTACTAATCGAAAACTACACCCACAGCTCTAGGAACAACTCATATTATTATCGGGGGTAGTTAGTCTAAAGATCAGCTCATCAGTGGACTTCCGGAGAGGTAGACATTGGGTAATCCTCCCTTTTTCTCTTCACTGGGGTGGTCTCATCCAGGTTCAAAGAGGGACAGAATACACCTCCCACCACAATAGAGTCGAACCACTGGGACTCTGCTTGCTGAGGGGTGCAGCTTTAAGCAGGCCTTTGAGGGGCCTAATTGCATTGGAATACAGGAGCCTGAGAGCTTGGCTCTGATCACACCGACATGTGAAGGGCTCGCTCCCCAGCACCTCGAGAGCCATACTTTGCCAAGCCCTTCACAATACACACAATTAATACTCTCCATGCTCTACCTCTCTTTTGCTTTCTGTCACTCCTTTCTTTCTGTCTTTCTTCCGTTCTCTCTCTCTCTCTCTCTCTCTCTCTCTCTCTCTCACTTGTATGCACACGCACACTGTTAATTCTCACGCAACCTGTCAATCCCGCTTCCTTTGATACATACACCAATTACATAATGGACTATAAGTAAGACCTATAGGGAAAGAATGGGTCAACTTAATACACACCAATCCTTACACAAGTAGTCTACACTACCAGTTGAGTAATGTACTGGTATGTAATTACCTTGCAAAAAAAGCTAGCAAGCATATGCAGTTAATTCATCTCTGCATGGTGACATAGCCTGGACCGTTGAAAGGTAGCAACGGTCCAATGCAGTGTGATATTGGTCTGGATATAGCTACGGTTTTCAAAGACATGTTTCAGTGGTTTTACATATCAGACTACCTGTAGGCCTACATGTGTCTTGTCTAAATCCTTTCTATGGATTTCTAACCTTTTGCACAAGACTTATAGGCATAATATTTCCTCCAGTTCAGTACAATTGGAGGAGGGGACAGGATGTGGTCACAGGCACGTCATGAATGTTAATATGGTAACATCTACATCATGCAAAGTGAGGGATTCTTCTATGAGGCCTACAGGTCTGTCTTCATCCTACACTCTAAAAAGAAAAGGTTCCCGGAGTGTCCTTTAGGGGGTTCTTCAAATTGAACCTGTGGGGGAACCCCTATAAGTTCTTCGAATAACCCCTTTTAATGGATCCTCAACCATCCTCAACTCAAGCAACCTTTCAAAGAAACATTTAACTACCCTCCCCCCACACACTCCCCTATTATTATTATTAATACACATCACTATAACAACAACAACACAGTACTTTAGTTGTCCGTGTTTCGCTACATCTGCAATAACATTGCTAAAAATGTGTACATGACCAATACAATTTGATTTGATTTATTTTTGATTTTAGCAGAATAAAATATATATATAAATGTGAGGTAAACTCCCAGCAGAGCCCCAAGTCCAATGGGTATATCCTCTGGCGTGTTGATGTTAATGTGTTGATGTTCTCCATATTCATAGCCAGAATGATTTTGCAGTGGATGGTGATCGAACAGGTTTCCTGTTGAATTCATCAGAGGTGTAGGGAGGGTGAAGTCTGTGAACCCCCCCCAAAATTATTATTATTATTTTTTTTTTTACAGATGATTAACAAAACATGCACAAGACAGTATTCATACCTTGGTTTTTGTGGTGAATGTGAATGAAAAAAAAACTGTTAATGGTTTTCATACACAAACCTTGTCCATAATGTAGAGGCCTATGGGATATTCATTGAAGAGGTAAGGGGGAGGATCTACATAACATACCAATACCAATTGACAAACCTTTGTATGCCTCCTCCTCTGTATACCTGCAGACACAGACACAAAAGTGAGCAGTTCAGTCATCTGCACCCAATACAGCTAGCCTCCAACATACTTTTATAGCCTACACATTCTTACCTCTTTGTTGATTGATATCCATTGAATTGTGTCCATTTTCCATTTTAGAAAGATTTGAACAAATATGAAAAGCTAGATGATCTCATCATAAAACAATATCAATGTGTATCCTACAAGGGACAAACCTTACCTTAAATTGAGGAGATCTTGACATTTTTTCAGTTAAGTGCCAGCACCTGCTGTCCTTTCAAATTCAAATCCAAATGTTTCAGTTGGGCAGTTAGGTTCTTGCAAGAACCCCCACCAACTAAGGAGGTTCCTCGATGAACCTCACCTCCTATGGGGTTGTTGGAAGAACCTTTTGGGGGAAATTTTCAGTGCCAAGAACCCTAAGGTTCTTCGAAAAACTTTGAGGATCCCGGTGACCATTTGTGAGATTGTTTGCTGAAATAGTAAGATAGTAGGCTAGATAAAGTGAGGTTATAGGTCTTCCTGGTTAAAAAAGCAGTTGTGTATATTAATAAGCCTACTCTCTAAATGTGAATCAATGTAGTGTGTGGAACAATTGAAGATTTTAAAACATATCTTTAACGAACTCATCATTAGATTTTTCATTACATGAACCATTTATGAAATGTAATTATTTTCCCCACAGCATTTGAACACAAACGAGTTCTTGTGAAAAATGCGCAGAGGGATACGAGTTGATGTATGGGGAGACAGTTACCTAATTAGACCGTTAAAAATTGAAACTTTACAGCATGCGGGTCATATAATTACTGTTAATTTAACGCTCAGATTCTCCATCGTTAATTTTTATTCCCTTAAATGTTTGGCAGCAGCTCTTAGAGCACAGGAATAGATTCTACTGTATGGGAAAGCACACTGCCCTCTCCGAATGAATTACCACGGACCCCGCAGTCCAAATAACAAGACTCGCATCATTTATGCGTTGTTAAGCCATGTAATTGAACGACCCATAGTTTGCATATTACACCATTAAAATAATGTGCTTTGCATTTCTCCCAACACGACTATTTAAGCCTGTGTGGCGATGTGGTAATTCCTTGAATTACAGCCCTAATTACCACAAATGTTCTTTTGATTTGGGTGATTTCAGTGTTACGCCACAATGATGATATTTTAAAAAATAAATTAGTGAACCATGCCTTGAAACTTTTGTGCTTGGACTTTAATCCTTTCATATTGGCACTGTGTGGTATGCACAGTCTATTTGATTATGTTCATATTAATAAGGATTATTTTCTGTGACATGTCAAGAGAATACTCAGGTCAACCTATTGGTATAATGGATGGATGCACAAATCTGTGCATAATGCCATTCAGTCAACCAAGATTGTTAATCTACACTCTTAGAAAAAAAGGTTCTGGATAAAACCGAAAAGGGTTCTATGCTTGCCGAAATTGGTTCCATATAGAACCCTATATGGAGTCCAATGGTTCTATGTGGAACCAAGTTTGGTTCAGTGAAGAAGAACCATAGAAAGGGGTTCTATATAGAACCTTTGTCTGTGCCATATATGAAGCAAGTAATATAAATAACCCGTTTTGGTTGTATACAGAACCAATGTTTTTGTATTGAACTAATCAGACAATTGGTTACCAATAAACTGTCCCACGCTAAATGAAAGATTGTTTCGATTATCCAATAATGGTCCCTATTTTAATAGGCCTATGTGCCTTTATTATATAAATTGAGGGTTTGTTGAGGCTAGATTTTTGATCGTTACCTTCTTTAATATTCGATTGAATTGAATTCATATTCGATTTCATTCTATTTCAGTTTCCCCAAAAAAATATTCATACTGTTTGTCCATACTTACGGTTGAACACGTTGTATGCCTATTTGTTCTGGTGGTCAATTCCATGCTCCAAAATATTCATATATTTATTGGGGATATTTCAGAGGGCTATTGTCTTTGGTCTGCACCCTAGACTGATAATACTCTAACCTATCAAAGATGATTAGAGCGGGTAGTTTGGGCTAATATTTGTGACTGAAAATGTGCACAAAAGTTTGAGAATGGAGAAGTGGGGCCAGTTTTAACCCCTTATGTCGTTTATAGGCCTATCGTAACTACTCTCTCAGGCACACACAGAAACTCTCTCACTCCTCTCTCCATCTCACTCCCTCCCTCTCATCCCTTCTCCTTCAACGTTCCCAATAACACCCACTCCCTCCTTTTCTCCCTCCAGCCTTTGTCCCGCCAGAGGGCCCCTTTAAATAGGCCTTTAGATATTCAAGAAGAGGGGGCGAAAGTAGCTGTGACGTGAGCTCTGTTGTTTCATTTACTCTTCTCTATGGCAACCAGCAGTGGTGCGACAAGAATGTCTCTCTTTGGACAATGTCCTAGCCTATCCCTGAGCGGCACAGAGAGGGGGAGAGAGGACGGCAGCTGTGGCGGGTTTGACACCTGCGCATCACGCCACGGACTGAGGCATGATCTCACTAAGCCGCTTGTATGTACTTCTGTCCTTGATGCTTCACAGACTAAACATCAGCCAGTCGACTCCCACTCTAAGAAACATTTTAGCCTTATATTTTGGCCTAAGTGAGAAAAAAAGTACTTCTTGTTTTATTATTGTAGATGGAGCGCTACCGTCCTGTAGGTTTTCGCTCCAACCCTAACCTAGCGCACCCGATTCTAGTAATTAGCTGGTTGATAAACTGAATCAGGTTATTTTTAACTGGAGTTGAATTGAAAACCTACAGGACGGTAGCTCTCCAGGAACAGGTTTAGAGAGCCCTGTTGTAGACTACTTGGCCTGCTACGCCTATAGGTCGACAATCTCAATTCATAAATGTAGGCTATGACTAGGCTTATAGACACCGGGTTGGGTAGGTTACTTTCTAAATGTAATCCGTTACAGTTACTAGTTACCTGTCCAAAATTGTAATCAGTAACATAAGTTTTGGATTACCCAAACTCAGTAACAATCTGATTCCTTTCAGTTACTTTCATTTTAAGAGGCATACGAAGAAGACAAGAATAACCCTTCAAAAGCATTTGGTGTGTCATCATAGTGGTCTCTGACTCTGGGTCAGACTCGTTCAGGTGGAACAAACTTAAACTTGCGCCTTTTTTTCTAAGATAAATTGAATGTCAGTGGAAAAACAGGAAGGTGTCATAATGCATTTTTTGCAAACATCGCTTCGACATTTAAAAGTAACATAGTAGGTAATAATTGCGTTTTTTAAGTATCTGTAATGCGATTACAATATTTTTGCTGCTATCATAAGTGATTACAGTTAGTTTTTTGTAATCAGATTGCATGATTAGGCTACATGTAAATCAGATCCTCTCCAACCCTGTATAGACACTGTGTATAGGCTTACTTCAGACATAAAATATTGATGTCATTGTACTATTTATTATACAATGTATTTATTACTTATTTTCCTTACATTTGAATCAATTAAGTGGAATATTGAAAGCTACATTTCCAAAGATCATACTTTTAATGGTTTCGATTTGAAACTTAGGCAACACAACACTAGTCTTACCTATATAACCAAATTCAACACTTCCTTATAATGCATTACGCTTGACGTTCACTCCTTAGCCACTGTGGAACGTGTCTTGAGTAGGTGCAATTGAATCATGGTATGCAAACTTTGGCTAGAGTTAGTTAGTTAGGCCTACAGCTAAAATCACCTAAGCAAATGCAATGCTTATTCAAATATTTTAAATGTTTTAAACGTTTCTGTTCCTGTTTCTGTTCCATAGGCCTTTTATGCATCTGCCTTGTGACGCACAACTGTATTAATCTCTTACAGTCATTGTTTGACATTGTTGTGGTGGTCCAACTTTTAGTTTTATGGTAGACGTTATATATTAGTGGTATATTAATTGATGAGGGGCCAGTTTTAATTGATGTAAAAAAAATGTATCACTAGCCACTTTAAACAATGTCACTTAATATAATGTTTACTTCCCTACATTACTCATCTCATATGTATATACTGTACTCGAGACCATCTACTGCATCTTGTACCACTCATTCATATATCTTTATGTACATACTCTTTATCCCTTTACACTTGTGTGTATAAGGTAGCAGTTGTGGAATTGTTAGGTTAGATTACTCGTTGGTTACTACTGCATTGTCGGAACTAGAAGCACAAGCATTTCGCTACACTCGCATTAACATCTGCTAACCATGTGTATGTGACAAATAAAATTTGATTTGATTTAGTGTAGTTCTCCATAATCCAAACATGTTCAATTTGGTATTTACAAACTACATCACCAAATTGTTCTACTAAACCTAAACCAAATAAAATAGTATCCAAACAAATATCTGAAAACTCTGACCCTGATTTTCATAGGTCTGAGATGGAAGCGTTTCGCACACGCACGCGCGCACACATACACACACACACACACACACACACACACACACACACACACACACACACACACACACACACACACACACACACACACACACACACACACACACACACACACACACACACACAAAAGGAGTCCAAAACAACAATGACATCATAGCCAATGAACCGCGTTCCCATAGTTGGACATTATGCATTCCTGTTTTAAATGCATACTCCAGCTATTAAACAATATATTATCACACATTGTGTTTTTTTATACAAGACTGCTATGTCTAGCTTTTGATGTAAACAATTTGAGCCATAAGTAGCCTATTACTGAAAGTTATTATTTGAAGGTTTATACCTTCATATGTTCATGGCGCCAAGACTAGTTTGATTCTGTTGAAGTATTATTGTACTTAGACTTATATTTGTATTGTCATACAATACATTCCAGTATTGTAGAGCATATGTAATGCAGAGGGAAATGGCATTCTATCACCGACATTGTATACAAACAGATCCCGTAACACATGCACGCTCAAAGTACTGTCAGTGGTACAAAGCATGTATCTATACAGGTTCACAGTAAAACATGCTTTCATTCCATGCAGTTTTGGCCATAAAAAAATTCTTAAGCACTACAATAAGTTCAACAATGCAACCAGTACTGATCATCGCAATAAGTCTCAGTTACTCTCATTCGGCTATTCAATATCAAGGAATCCATTTCATATCTCATAGTATAAACCTAATAACATAATATATACATAACACATGTAACTGCAGCTATATGCCTACTACTACCTTAAACAAAACTTTATCCTTGAAGAAAAAAGTTTTCGCCCCAAACACTGAACGCCCAAAATATGACAATGCCCACGCAATTATTGTAAGTATTAATAACATTTCATGTCTGAAAAAGTAAAACGTATAATAAAATACAATAAAATACAAACACAATTTACTCAAAATAAATAGACGAAGATTTCGAGCGGTATTCATATATATACATTACACAAAAGCATTTGAAGCATGCATCACTTGAATGATCTGCAATCACGATATTCATATATTGGTTTAAAACATGATCGTATTAATATGAGTAAATGCCTTACAGTTCCATTGAAAATCTCGGCCAGTGCATATCCCCTTTCCGTTTTCCATGCGGCACTCGGTTTCTCAAGTTTCAGAGGTGCCGCAGCATAACTCGCAGTTCTCTAGAAAGGGGTAGTGTTTGTTGAGACACTGCAACGTCCAATGAGAGGGATGTTGCCAGTAGCAACCACGTCCATCAGCCATTTCTGTCCAATGAACAGCGGGACGAGGCGGGGTGCAGGTGCGCGCCGCTGAGTCCACTTGGCAGAGTGCCTGGGAGACGCCTGTGGCAAAACAGTAACTGTCAAATGCAAGGTTCCTTTAATAAGAGCGATCAGTCCGGCTCCGAGAGTCATGGCGACCACAGCGTCTAATCATTACAATATCCTTACCTCCAGCGCATCCATTGTGCACTCGGAGCCCGGGAGCATGCAGCAAGCATCGGCGTACAGGGACGCGCAGACCCTGTTGCAGAGTGACTACTCATTGCAGAGCAACAGTCACCCGCTCAGCCACGCGCACCAGTGGATAACGGCACTGTCGCACGGAGAGGGAGCTCCGTGGTCAACCAGTCCTCTCGGCGACCAGGACATCAAACCCGCGGTGCAGGGAACCAGAGACGAGATGCACAGCTCCAACAACCTGCAGCACCAGCACCAGCCGCGACCGCCCCACCTGGTGCACCAGTCGCATGGGAACCACCACGACGCCCGAGCGTGGAGAACTACCGCAGCCCACATACCCAGCATGGCAACATCCAATGGCCAGAGCCTTATTTATTCACAGCCCGGATTCGGCGTCAACGGCCTGATTCCAGGCAGCGGACAGGGGATGCATCACCACAACCTAAGAGACGCACACGAAGACCACCACAGCCCGCATCTCAGCGACCACGGCCTCCAGGCGTCCCAACACCAGCAACAGAGTCACCACGACCATTCGGACGAGGATACACCGACCTCGGACGACTTGGAGCAGTTCGCCAAGCAGTTTAAGCAGCGGAGGATCAAGCTGGGCTTCACTCAGGCTGACGTCGGACTCGCCTTGGGAACGCTGTATGGAAATGTGTTTTCCCAAACCACTATTTGCAGGTTCGAGGCCCTGCAGCTCAGCTTCAAAAACATGTGTAAGCTCAAGCCTTTGTTGAACAAGTGGTTGGAAGAAGCGGATTCCACCTCGGGCAGCCCAACCAGCTTGGACAAAATCGCTGCACAGGGGAGGAAAAGGAAAAAACGGACCTCTATCGAGGTAAGCGTAAAAGGGGCTTTGGAGACCCATTTCTTGAAGTGTCCTAAACCCGCAGCGGCGGAAATTACTTCACTGGCGGACGGTCTACAGCTGGAGAAAGAGGTGGTGAGGGTTTGGTTTTGTAACAGGAGACAGAAAGAGAAACGGATGACTCCTCCCGGTGGACCGCTTCCTGGAACGGAGGATGTGTATGGGGACACACCGCCACATCATGGAGTCCAAACACCGGTTCAATGAACAATAACGGATCACTATTAGACTTTTCTTGATTTGATTTATCCTGAAAATTATATATATATTTCACTGGACTATGAGCGATAGTGGGTGTTTTATGTATAATAATAGCCTAGCCTATGGCATGAGTAGGCTACTTACACAATATCTGCATTGAATACCATTCAAAACCCAAATATCATTAGCAATGGGGTGGAAATTGTTTTCTTCAAGAGCTAAGAGAACACATGTTCGAGGATATGCCTTGCAATGTGACTCGACGCAGTTTCAAGGTGTAGTCCCATTGTGAAAAATATTTGGCGTGAAGGGAATTATCGTTTTAAACTAGCCTCGAGATTCTTAGCTAAAATGGTTTACGTTCTCGACTTTTCTAGTGTATTCAACACATGGCGCTGCGTAATCATCATTGTTTTGTTCTGGACATGTGGGTCCGACAAGAAAAGTCTTCAGAGCTGCATTCGACAAATATAGCCTAAACGCCATTTCTCTGTCCCAGACACGCAGCTGGGGTTGAGCATCGGCTGAGCAATGTGTGAGGGTTGCTAATCTGTCAGTCATATTTTTCTAGTTAGTTTTGACATTCAACATTGCTTTGAGGCGTTTAGGCAAATTATTATGGGCCAAAGCTTTATTATTTTGCCTGTTACTTGTTATATCCCTATTATTATTATTATTATTGTCAAGAGCGGTTCGAAGGACCTCCTTGAATAATTGATACCACATAAATCGTAAATTTGATATTCCGTTTGAACGCACACAAGAACACATCCTCCTCGTTCTCTCAATGATATCAGCACCTCTAAACACAAAAGGCTGCCAACACTGAGCTCCGCTCCACGCCACGCGGCCAGCAGCTAGCAGTCAGGTCACGGAAGGGCTACGTGGCGATGGAAACCTGGCACTTTTCTAGAGCAAGATATATCACTAAGTTTTTCACAGAACATTGTGATCAATTTTGTAAATATTGTATAACTTAACAGTCATGGCTTAGTTCCTTCTCACTGAGGCACTTTTTTCTTTCGGTGTTTTCAAAACAAAAACAGGTTTTAGCTGTTTATTTTTTTATTCCAAATGGTTTTGACACAATTTTAGGTTTCAATAGCCTACCTTGTATTTTTATTTAAAGTTATTTGTAGCTGAATTTATGTTTGTTGTTTGCAGTGTAATGTGTTTGAGACGCATTTTATGTTAAATTCAGAGGCATTTCGTTGATGTGAATTCAATTGGATTGGCAGAATTGACTTCACATGTTGTCCCGTCATTGGCTTTCAATAATGTCCACCTGACATATTTTTGAATCAAATATATGCTTTAAGTAATTATGTTCTAATTGATTGGCATCTAAATAATGAATCAGCCCACAGATTGGCAAAGGAAGGCGATATGCTCGCTGAAATATATTTTATTTAAAAGATGTATTATTCCTTTACAAAAGGAAATAGATATTTAAGTAGCCTACATTTTATATCAACTTTTAAAAACAACGTAGGCCTTTTGTCAAAAACATGTCACCTGGCACCACATAATAATGATAATAATAATAAGAATAATATATTATTATTTTATTATTTATCATAGGTGAGGATTTTATTTTATCCTTGCCATCTTCTTTTGTTTTGGTATCATTGCGATATGGGAATAATTATCAAATACTTTCATTTTATTATTTTGTTGTTGAGATTGTAATTTATTCTATAACGACTTTTATAGATGACACAAAGTACAATAGATATATAAATGCCATCGAAAAGGCTTATGGAATATAGGCTAGTCATAAGGGGGGAGAGATAGTATTTTTTATTTCAGCAGGATTGCCATAGCCTATACCGTCAATGCTACTACATGTATATACATGTTTTCTGATAACCATATGGCTTGTTCTCCGTAGATTTGTTTCATTTTATGCAAATTGTATCCAGGGACTTGTGTTCTTCTCATTTGGAAGCAGCTTGCCTCATCTTACTTTTTTTTAAAGAAAAAAGGTCATGGCATTGATCATATTTCTTCTGTAGCTTGAATTAATCGACCAATCTTACAATTCTCTGAAAATCAAACTGTGGGATGTACAAATTCGATGTTTTTTTTGTTTTTGTTTTCCGCGTTTGTCACATTCACTTTTAATTGATCTGGATAAATCTGGGGGTTAAACACGCAGAGAAGGTGATAGAAATATGTTTAGGTAATATTTCATCAGTTGATATGACATGAACAAAGACTTGCACATTTTTAAATAATGGGGTTGATATTAAAAAGCTTTTTTCAATGTCGAGATCTAATGTATATTTATTTAAAGCTAACATGGAATATGCTCTTTCTGGCTATTTCCCACCATCTTTTTGTATTGTATTCTCATCAAAGTTTTTTTCGTAGTCATAACGTCATGATGACGAATATGTTTCCTTTTGGGGTTTGCAAGAAGAGAGGCGTGGAGTTGGTTAATACCATGTTGAAATTGAGAACAATAAGATTTTAATGTTTATCAGTTCATGGCCATGGCGCATTGTATTATGCCAACCAAATGCTAAGACCTAATTAATGCAAGTTACAGTTTCACGACAGCTATGACATTTCTGTGCATTCGTTCATATTTACTGACTAGACAAAAATATTTAATATGAGCAAATAGGTGGTGAGCCTTGGCTATAGGGAAAATATAGATTTCTTTTCTACACCCTCAACACCCTGTAGTCTTTTGTAGGCTAAATGTAGGCCTATGTTTGAATGTCCATTCCACAGGTCAAATGGACCACAACACCATTGAGCTCTGTGGACGTATAAGTTAGGGTCAATGAATCCATTCGAACATGGGTTCAAAATAATACAACTGCCCTCTATCGATCACAAGTCCTATTATGGCGTCTCAGTGTGCAGCGCTATTGGCAGCCCATTGAGGACTCCTCCATTTTGAAGTTGTCAATTTTCTTCTTCTACTACTTTTATGACTTGGCAAACAAACTGAAAGGGTGCACACTGCCACCTGTGGTGTGTTATTTGTACAGGTATGAAGCCAAGGTTGGTGATTTACTGCCAATGTTTGCGCATGACTATAATTCATTGGTTTATCCCTCCTGATCACCTGGATGGAATCATGTTGACTACTTCAAAATGGTGAAAGTTCTCAATGGCTATGCACATGCTAAAACAAGCTTTTATTCCACAACACTGATGATGGATCAGCTCCTATAGGGATAAAACCACCCATGGCTGCAAATATTGAGTTGGCTTATTTTAAATGAGTAGGCCTACCCTACAATAATGGACTTAATCAAGATTTGGCAAATCATTCCGCACATGTTGTTAGATATCATGAAATTTATTGAGGCAAAAAGTACAGACAGTAGCCTAGAATTAATAAAACATAATCAAGGTTTGAGAGTCCTCTATCCAACTCCGTGGTCACAACCCAGACCAGGGCATGGCTTCTCAGAGCCTTCGTAGCGTTAAGATCATCTTTAGAATAACCGTATGATGTATAGTAGCCGAACTGTTTCCCCAAACCATCCTTACTAAAGTTGCACAAAATAACACTCGTTATTTATTGACGGCCTCAGACCACTCGCAGAACATCTAGGTGCGTCGTTAGATGCTTTTTTTTTTTGCCGTTCCTCGTCACTTTATACACAGAAGATCTCTGCTAAACACATAATCAAGAGGTTCATCGGTCTCAATGTGACTGCGGATACGTTCAGAACGTAGGCGACTACAAATAGGCTAGCCTATGAAGCTTATGTCTTTGCATTTGTTAAAAACAAATGAATAATACAACGATGCATGCTTCAAATGAAAGGCAACATTATAGGCTACGTAGGCCTATATATTTAAATGACATTGAAATCAATTTGATGTTCATTCAATTTAATTATATTCGCCTCAATATATTTCATGATATCGAACAACATGTGCTGGATGATGTGCCAAATATTGATTTTGTGCATTATTATAGGGTAGACCTAAGCATTTAGAATAAGTCGCTTCAATATTTGCAGCCAAAGGTGGTCATATCCATAGGAGCTGATCCATCGTCAGTATTGTAGAATCATTATAGTGCTAAGGTAATATTTGAAAGCTGTTCAGAGAGCAGCCCCACTGGACACAGTCGTCAATTCAACGTCTATTCCACCTTGGTTCAACGTAATTTCATTGAAATGATGTGGAAAACAATGTTTATTCAACATTTTGGGGGATACTATAATCAAATAATTCAAAGCAAAATCCCATATTGTGTGATGATATATATGTGATGATCATCTGAACCAATGATACGTATCAGCCTTTCGACCCACACATGCTTCACAAGTTCAATAACCTTTTGATGTGAAAGGATGGAAGGTATATCTGTCATCGATGGTTTAAAAGTGTTAATGTAACCGGCTCTAAATGTAACTTCAATAGTATTGATATTGATAGGTAGGCCTAGGCTACTAACTGTAATGAAATGCTAAAGCAAATATCTGCGTTCAGCAGTAAAAATGGTTCATTTTAAGGCGAATAAGCATAGCTTTCCCTTTAAAGCAAGGCCTTCCTTAACGAAATGCGCTCAGTCATTATCCCTGTACCGCGATGCTGTATGGCCTAATACCTCTATGGTTACATGACTCCTTAGTGCCAATCTACCAGTAACACCTGATTGATACATTTGGATGGACTTGGCTGCAGGCTGCCTCAAAGACTCCCTACGAAAGAAATGATAGCCTACGTGACAAATTTGTAGGCCTGTAAACATGTACTATTATTGCAACCATAGGGGCTTCTTTTGGGAATTTTGTGGAAATTGCATATCCTAGCCTAACGTGACACATTTGTAGGCGTATGAACATGTACTATTATTGCAGTGTCATTATTTGTTGTCTTATTAATCTTATTATTATTTGTTTACATAACCTTGGTTTGTTTACTGAGCCTTTTACTGAGCATATTTGCATATACCAGTAACATGTTTTATTTGAATAAGACCAAATATTCATAAGGAAAGTGTGCAGGAGCCCACAATGCCATTTCAATGTTTTGCATGAAATGCACCGGCCTTTGATCTATCTCGACCCTCACAGAAGCAACTCCTAACTATATTTATTTATAACAACAAAAACGATGGTCTTGTGCACTTCATTCGTTCACTTGCAGATGCAATTAATACTGCGACATGTTAATTACACCTTCCTCTTTATTTAGGTTGCTTGAAATTTCCCATTAGGCTCGCGCACTGCACGGTTCTGCGTGGTGCTTATCCGCCGCACACAGCTGAAGTTGCGCAGCGTCAATCCTCTGGTGCCATCTAGCGAGTCCTTGGCGGAATAATAGCCTAAAAAACGGGGCAGTTTGGTGTATCCTAGGCCTACACATGGAACACATTCTTTCTTAGAACCTTTTAAATTGACAAGGACATGGGTTTACATATTGCCTACTGCTCATTTCATTCTTAAGGCATGCTTTCATAATGTTCAATATTTGGTACATTAACAAACTCAACAATTTAAGGCACCTACTCATCAGGCAACATAGCTGGCCTTTCGTAGTGGGATCCTGTTAGGTAGGCCACTTAACATTCATTATGTAGCCTGTGCCTATTTATAATGTATTATAGGCCTCATAATAATAATCAAATGAAGCTTTAAATCTGCTTTAGCTGACATCTGCGTAGAGATTGTTTTGACGGTGTTGGAGGTGGAACTGCATTAGAGCTGTCAAATCCACAAGAGGCTCCTGGCAATATACCTGAAGCAAACATTGCCATTGGCTGCACTGAGTCACTTTATGAGAAACCCCAAATCCCATGCAGCCTTGTTTACAAGATCAAACACTGGAATGAGAGATGAGTAATATACATTGATTAGGCCGATAGAAATGATTATTATTTTGTTTAATGATTTTATATTTGAGCGTCATTATTTATATATAGCCAATACACTTTCCGGTTCTGAAATTGTAATGGGAGTGGGACAGGTGTGGCTTCATGACAATGATCAAGAGCAACTGCTCACCAAATTGACAGCTCCAACACAGTTGCATCTCAGACACCTCCAAAATATCAGCTATGTGGGTGTTGGCTATCGCTGGTTAGTGCTTGATCTGATTGAATCTATGCTGTAAGTTAAAAGCACTTTACATTGTATGTGGTTACTTACCACTGCCAGCATAAATATAATGGCATCTGAAAGTAACACTGAACAGTTGTATTTTCATATTTAGCAATAGGCTCTCTCTCTCTCTCTCTCTCTCTCTCTCTCTCTCTCTCTCTCTCTCTCTCTCTCATTATATATATATATATATATATATACACACACACACTAAACAAAAATATTAATGAAACATGCAACAATTTCAAAGATTTTACTGAATTACAGTTCATATAAAGGGAAAGGGAAACCCAGTCGTGAATTTCAATGTGACGTGAGCCTACCAGACAAGCTAAATAAATATTTTTTTTTCACCTTTATTTAACCAGGTCGGCCAGTTGAGAACAAGTTCTCATTTAAAACCTGGCTAAGATAAAGCAAAGCAGTGCGACAAAAACATCAACAGAGTTACACATGGGATAAACAAATGTACAGTCAATAACATAATAGAAAATCTGTATACAGTGTATGCAAATGTAGTAAGAGGTAAGGCAATAAATAGGCCATAGTGGTGAAGTAATTAGAATTTAGCAAATAACACTGGAGTGATAGATGTGCACATGGGGATGTGCAAGTAAAAATACTGGTGTGCGAAAGAGCAGAAAAACAAATATGGGGATGAGGTAGGTAGTTGGTTAGATGGGCTGTGTACAGCTGCAGCGATCGGTAAGCTGCTCTGACAGCTGATGCTTAAAGTTAGTGAGGGAGATATAAGTCTCCAACTTCAGTGATTTTTGCAATTCGTTCCAGTTATTGGCAGCAGAGAACTGGAAGGAAAGGCGGCGAAATAGGTGATGGCTTTGGGGATGACCAGTGAGATATACCTGCTGGAGCGCGTGCTACGGGTGGGTGTTGCAATGGTGACCAGTGGAATGAGATAAGGCAGAGTTTTACCTAGCAAAGACATATAGATGACCTGGAGCCAGTAAGTTTGGTAATATGTAGCCAGGACCAGCCAATGAGAGCATACAGGTCGCAGGGTAGTACATGGGGCTTTTGGGACAAAACGGATGGCACTGTGGTAGACTGCTTCCAATTTGCTGAGTAGAGTGTTGGAGGCTATTTTGTAAATGAAATCGCCGAAGTCAAGGATCGGTATGATAGTCCGTTTTAAACCCATAGGGGAGGGTCTGGGTGGGTATCTGTCTGCGGTATCTGTCCACTCCACCTTAGTCTTGGCCCACTTAGGTGGCGCCTTAGGAGCAGCGACCCTCGACGCCGACCTCGGATCGGGGACCCTTGCAGTGGGCCCCGAAGACGGGAGACTCCGGCAGTGCCGGACAGGCGGGAGATTCCGGCTACGCCGGAGTGAAGGGCAACTCCGGCAGCTCCTGACTGACGGGCGGCTCCGGCAGCTACTGACTGACGGGCGGCTCTGGCAGCTACTGACTGACGGGCGGCTCTGGCAGCTACTGACTGACGGGCGGCCCTGGCAGCTCTTGACTGACGGGCGGCCCTGGCAGCTCCTGACTGACGGGAGGCTCTGGCAGCTCCTGACTGACGGGAGGCTCTGGCAGCTACTGACTGACGGGCGGCTCTGGCAGCTCCTGACTGACGGGCGGCCCTGGCAGCTCCTGACTGACGGGCGGCTCTGGCAGCTACTGACTGACGGGTGGCTCTGGCAGCTCCTGACTGACGGGCGGCCCTGGCAGCTCCTGACTGATGGGAGGCTCTGGCAGCTACTGATTGACGGGCGGCTCTGGCAGCTCCTGACTGACGGGTGGCCCTGGCAGCTCCTGACTGATGGGCGGCTCTGACAGCTCCTGACTGACGGGCGGCTCTGGCAGCTCCTGACTGACGGGTGGCTCTGGCAGCTCCTGACTGGAGGGAGACTCTGGAAGCGCCGGACAGGCGGGAGAATCTGGAGGGAGGAGACGGAGAGACTGCCCGGTACGTGGGGCTGCCACAGGACCCACCAGGCTGGGGAGACCTACAGAAGGCCTGGTGCGTGGAGGAGGCACCGGAAGGACCGGGCTGTAGGGGAGCACTGGAGCGCAGCCTTGGCACCACTCCTCCAGGCTGGATGACCACTTTAAACCGGACTCTGCAGAGTGCAGGCACAGGTTGAACCGGGCTGTGGGAGAGCACTGGAGATCTCGTGCATAACACTCGTACCTCTCCCTTAAGGCTCAATGCCCACATTCGCTCGGCACGGGCGGAGTTTAGGCATAGAGCGAAATGCACCCTCCCAGCGCCCCGGAGACAGGTCACGTAGCGCCAGCGCAGGATTCCCTGGGCCGAAACGACCAAACACGCTGAGCTGGCACAACACGCCCTGGCTGGATGCTCACTCTCGTGTGGCACTTGCGGGTGGCTGGCCTATAGCGCACCTGGCTATGAGCGCGTACTGGCGGCACCGTGCAATTGACCGCATAACACGGTGCCTGACCAGTACTGCGCTTCTTCCGGTAAGCACGGGGAGTTGGCTCAGGTCTATCGCCTGACTCCGCCAATCTCCCCGTGTGCCCCTCCCAAAAAATTTGGGGCTGCCTCTCGTGCCTGTTGCGCTGCCTTGTTTGTGTCGCCAACTCCATTCTCCGATATCCCTCCTCGCACTGTTCTAGAGAATCCCAGGCGGGCTCCGGCACACTCCCTGGGTCAACTGACCACCTCTCTATCTCCTCCCAAGATGTCTCATACTCCAGATAGCGCTGCTCACCTGTTCAGGACTCCCTTTCACCACGCTGCTTGGTCCTTTGGTGGTGGGTAGTTCTGTAACGATTGTCGTCGGGAGAAGGAGAAGAGGACCAAAGTGCAACGTGGGGTACGTATTCATAATAATTTTAATAAAGATGTAAACTGAACAAAAACAACAAACCGACAAACGAACAGTTCTGTAAGGTGCAACAAAAACACTAAACAGAAAATAACTACCCACAACCCATAGTGGGAGAACAGGCTGCCGAAGTATGGTTCTCAATCAGAGACAACGATAGCCAGCTGCCTCTGATTGGGAACCATACCAGGCCAAATACATAGAAATAGAAAACATAGAACACAAAACATAGAATGCCCACCACAACTCACACCCTGACCAAACTAAAATAAAGACATAAAAAAGGAACTAAGGTCAGGACGTGACACAGGCCCTCCGATTTGACACACTGGACTCTATCTGAGAAGTAGTTAGTGAGCCAGGCAAGGCAGTCATTAAAGAAACCAAGGCTATTGAGTCTGCCAATAAGAATACGATGATTGACAGAGTCGAAAGCATTGGCCAGGTCGATGAAGATGGCTGCACAGTACTGTCTTTTATCGATGGAGGTTATGATATCGTTTAGGACCTTGAGCGTGGCTGAGGTGCACCCGTGACCAGCTCAGAAACCGGATTGCATACCGGAGAAGGTACGGTGGGATTTGAAATGGTCGGTGATCTGTTTGTTCACTTGGCTTTCGAAGACTTTAGAAAGGCAGGGCAGGATGGATATAGGTCTGTAACAGTTTGGCTCTAGACATCCCCCTTTGAAGAGGGGGATGACCGTGGCCACTTTCCAATCTTTAGGAATCTCAGACGATACAAAAGAGAAGTTGAACAGACTAGTAATAGGGGTTGCAACAATGGCGGCGGATAATTTTAGGAAGAGAGGGTCCAGATTGTCTAGCCCAGCTGATTAGTAGGGATCCAGATTTTGCAGCTCTAACAGAACATCAGCTGTCTGGATTTGGGTGAAGGAGAAGAGGGGGTGGTTTGGGCCAGTTGTTGCGGGGGGTGCAGAGGTGCTGGCGCCGGGGTTGGGGTAGCCAGGTGGAAAGCATAGCCAGCCGTAGAGAAATGCTTGTTGAAATTATCGATTATCGTGGATTTATCGGTGGTGACAGTGTTTCCTAGCATCAGTGCAGTGAACAGCTGGGAGGAGGTGCTCTTATTCTCCATGGACTTTACAGTGTCCCAAAACATTTTGAATTGGTGCTGCAGGATGCACATTTCTGTTTGAAAAAGCTAGCCTTTGCTTTCCTAACGGACTGTGTATATTGGTTCCTGACTTCCCTGAAAAGATGCATATCGCGGAGACTATTCGATTCTAATGCAGTACGCCCCAGAATGTTTTTGTGCTGGTCAATGGCAATCAAGTCTGGAGTGAACCAAGGGCTATATCTGTTCTTAGTTCAACATTTTTTGTTAAGGGGCATGCTTATTTAAGATGGTGAGGAAAGCACTTTCAAAGAACAACCAGGCATCCTCTACTGACCGGATGAGGTCAATTTCCTTCAAGGATACCCGGGCCAGGTCCATTAGGAAGGTCTACTCGTAGAAGTGTTTTAGGGAGCGTTTGATAGTGATGAGGGGTGATCGTTTGACCGCGGAACCATGATGGACAAAGGCGATGAGGCAGTGATCACTGATACCCTGGTTGAAAACATCAGAGGTGTATTTAGAGGGCAAATTGGTCAGGCAAAAACTCAGTTTTTCACAATTCCTGACATTTAATCCGAATACAAATTCCCTGTCTAGGTCAGTTTGGATCACCACTTTATTTTAAGAATGTGAAAAGTCAATAATAGAAGAGAGAATGATTATTTCAGTATTTATTTATTTCATCACATTCCCAGTGGGTTAGAAGTTTACTTACCCTCAATACGTATTTGGTAGCATTGCCTTTTATTTGCTTAACTTGGGTCAAATGTTTCGGGTAGCCTTCCACAAGCTTCCCACAATAAGTTGGGTGAACTTTGGCCCATTCCTCCTGACAGAGCTGGTGTAACTGAGTCAGGTTTGTAGGCCTCCTTGCCCGCACACGCTTTTTCAGTTCAGTACGATCTTTGTCCCCATGTGCAGTTGCAAACCATAGTCTGGCTTTTTTATGGAGGTTTTGGAGCAGTGACTTCTTCCTTGCTGAGCGGCCTTTCAGGTTATGTCGATATAGGACTCGTTAAACTGTGGATATAGATACTTTTGTACCCGTTTCCTTCAGCATCTTCACAAGGTCCTTTACTGTTGTTCTGGGATTGATTTGCACTTTTCGCAGCAAAGTACATTCATCTCTAGGAGACCGAACATGTCTCCTTCCTGAGCAGTATGACAGCTGTGTGGTCCCATGGTGTTTATACTTGCGCACTATTGTTTGTACAGATGAACGTGGTACCTTCAGGCGTTTGGAAATTGCTCCCAAGGATGAACCAGACTTATGGAGGTCCACAATTTGTTTTCTGGGGTCTTGGCTGATTTTTTTTGTATTTTCCCATGATGTCAAGCAAAGAGGCACTGAGATTGAAGGTAGGCCTTGAAATATATCCACAGGTACACCTCCAATTGACTCAAATTATGTCAATTAGCCTATCAGAATCTTCTAAAGCCATGACATTTTCTGGAATTTTCCAAGCTGTTTAAAGGTCAACTTAGTGTATGTAAACTTCTGACCCACTGGATTTGTGATAATAATCTGTCTGTAAACAATTGTTGGAAAAATTACTTGTGTCAAGCACAAAGTAGATGTCCTAACCAACTTGCCAAAACTATAGTTTGTTAACAAGACATTTGTGGAGTGGTTGAAAAACAAGTTTTAATGACTCCAACTTATGTTTATGTAAACTTCCAACTTCAACTGTATTTCAACTGTTTGGGCTGTCAACTGTATTTATAAAAGTAGAAGCTCGAACTGTTTGGGCAGAGAACTCTGCAGTTCTATCTTGACGGAAAGTGTTGTAATTGGGGATGGAAAATTCAGATTTTTTGGTGGCCTTCCTAAGCCAGGATTCAGACTTGGCAAGGACATCAGGGTTGGCGGAGTGTGCTAAAGCAGTGAATAAAGCAAACTTAGGGAGGAGGCTTCTGATGTTAACATGCATGAACCCAAGGCTTTTACGGTTACAGATGTCAACAAATGAGAGTTAACCTCTACATCACCAGAGGAACAGAGGAGGAGTAGGATGAGGGTACGTCTAAAGGCTATAAGAACTGGCTGTCTAGTGTATTGGGAACAGAGAATAAAAGGAGCAGATTTCTGGGCATGGTAGGATAGATTCAGGACATAATGTACAGACAAGGGTATGGTAGGGTGCGAGTAAAGTGGAGGTAAACCTAGGCATTGAGTGACGATGAGAGAGACTGCATCTCTGGAGGCACCAGTTAAGCTAGGTGTGGTCTCCGCATGTGTGGTGTGGGACAACGTAGCTATCTGAGTCATGTTGAGCGGGACTAGGGGCTCTGCAGTAAAATAAAACATTGATAGCTACCCTAAACAACCGTATACAAGGCATATTGACAGAGTGAGGCATTCAGCAATCACAGGTGTTGATTGGGAGAGCTAAGACAACAACGGGTAAACAGCTAAGACAACAACAACGGGTAAATGGCGATGAATGGACAGAGAGGGTCAGTTAGCTACACACAGGACCTGAGTTCGAGGCTTGGGCCGACAGATAAACAAAATTAAGTACCGTGTTAATGAACCGTCCAGCAGGCATCAGCTGTGTAGCCGAGTGATCATGAGCAGCAATAGATGAAACAGGGAGCCATTCGGTAGTCGTTACTACGCCAGGCGAGCGGGAGACACAGCGTTCAGAAAAGCTAGAGGGCCGGGGTTAGCAGATGCATCTTCACCGACATCCACGACGCAGAGGCCAGAGCACATCGGCTGAATTACGTCAGCAGACCAGTCATGATGGATCGGCGGGGCTCCGAGTTGACAAAGGGTCCAGGCCAATTAGCAAGAGAGTTGGTGTACTTTGTTTGCTAGCCGAGAGATAGCATCGAGCTAGCCTTGTGCTAAGCTAACTGGTGATTGCTTCTGGGCAAGGGCGTTAGTCACAAAAGCCACTCGGTAGCAGCTAGCTAGCTGCGATGATCCGGTGTAATGGTCCAGAGCTTGTGGCAGAAATCCAGTGATGTAGTGAAAAAAAGCAGTCCAATATGCTCTGGGCTGATATCGCGCTGTGCAGACTGGCAGGTATTATCCGGGTTAAAACGGCTGGTGCCTGAGCTAAAGGTAAATACCGCTAGCAGTGGCTAACAATGGCTAAATAGCTAGCCAGCTAATTAGCTACTATCTTCTGCTGGAGGTTCCAGTTATAAGGTCTAAATAAAAATAGTAGATCCGTACCACATTGGGTGAGGCGGATAGCAGGAAGATATTTTTAATCCGAAAATGGAAAAAAGAGATTGAAATGTATACAAAAAAATGAAAATAACTGAATATTTACACTGGACAAAAACATCTTACTGCTACGCCATCTTGGATCTGTGTGATCCACCCTCTTTTCATGTTTCCCTACTCAGACTGGTCCCCTGGCTGGAGCCGTCCCCCGCTACACTCCCCTGCCTCCCCTGGACATCGATGGAACCAGGCCGGTCAGGGCGGGATCTAACAGCGTCAGAGATTTCCATCTCCCCCGTCTAGACCGGTCCGCTCCTCACCCTCAGGGCTGTCCCCTGGCCCACATCGTCCTGCGGCTGGAGCCGCGCGTCAGAAGCCGCGCGTCAGGGAGCACACCTGCTTCCCATCGTTACACAGACCTGTCCCCTAAAATTACAGTTCTGTAATTTGAATTGTCCATAACTTAATTAGTAAGTGGCATATTAAGCCTAATGATGACTTAAAATGTTCAATGTAGTGTGGGAAATACAATCAAATGGATCATGTATGTATTTACTCTGTTCCATCTGACTGTGCAATCCACTGTCTCATCAGACCAGCCAGGCAATTTATGAACTTGATCTCCACTGCAAAAAGCATCTAGACATTATCTCACATTTCTTTTAGATTACCATTTCTCTCAAGTGGCGCAGCTGTCTAAGGCACTGCATCATAGTACTTGAGGTGTCACTACAGACCCGGGTTCGATCCAGGCTGTTTCACAACCGGCCGTGACTGGGAGTCCCATAGGGGGACTTTTGCCACATTTCAGGCTTCAAACATAAAGATATAAAACTGTATTTTTTTGTGAAGAATCAACAACAAGTGGGACACAATCATGAAGTGGAATGACATTTATTGGATATTTAAAACTTTTTTAACAAATCAAAAACTGAAAAATTGGGCGTGCAAAATTATTCAGCCCCCTTAAGTTAATACTTTGTAGCGCCACCTTTTGCTGCGATTACAGCTGTAAGTCGCTTGGGGTATGTCTCTATCAGTTTTGCACGCCGCCAGCGCCGCCAGTCTGCCCAGCGCCGCCAGCGCCGCCAGTCTGCCCAGCGCCATCAGTGCCGCCAGTCTGCCCAGTGCCGCCAGTCTGCCCAGCGCCGCCAGTCTGCCCAGCGCCGTCAGTGCCGATAGTCTGCCCAGCGCCGTCAGTGCCACCAGTCTGCCCAGCGCCACCAGTCTGCTTAGCGCCGCCAGTCTGCTTAGCGCCGCCAGTCTGCCCAGGCCGTCAGTGCCGCCAGTCTGCCCAGCACCGCCAGTCTGCCCAGTGCCGCCAGTGCCGCCAGTCTGCCCAGTGCCGCCAGTCTGCCCAACGCCGCCAGTGCCGCCAGTCTGCCCAGCACCGCCAGATCCGCCATTCAGCCAGGATCTGCCGGAACCTCCAATCAACCAGGATCCGCCATTCAGCCAGGATCCGCCATTCAGCCAGGATCTGCCATTCAGCCAGGATCTGCCAGTCAGCCAGGATCCACCAGTCAGCCAGGATCCACCAGTCAGCCAGGATCTTCCAGATCCGCCAGTCAGCCAGGATCCACCATTCAGCCAGGATCTGCCGGAACCTCCAGCCAGCCAGGATCTGCCGGAACCACCAGCCAGCCAGGATCTGCCGGAACCACCAGCCAGCCAGGATCTGCTCGATTTATCAACCAGCCTGAGCTTCTTCTCAGTCCTGAGCTTCCTCTCAGTCCTGAGCTTCCTCAGTCCCGAGCTGCCCCTCAGTCCGGAGCTGCCCATCAGTCCAGTGTGGCCCGTTAGGGTTCCTAGGCCAAGGTTAGCGGCGAGAGTCGCCACTCAAGGGAAGCTAAGGAGGGGGAGCCAGGATCCGCCAGTCAGCCAGGATCTTCCAGATCCGGCAGTCAGCATGGATCCTCCATTCAGCCAGAATCCGCCATTCAGCCAGGATCTGCCGGAACCGTCATTCAGCCAGGATCCGCCATTCAGCCAGGATCCGCCTTTCAGCCAGGATCTGCCAGAACTGCCAGTCAGCCAGGATCTGCCATTCAGCCAGGATCTGCCAGAACTGCCAGTCAGCCAGGATCCGCGAGTCAGCCAGGATCCACCAGTCAGCCAGGATCTTCCAGATCTGCCAGTCAGCCAGGATCCGCCATTCAGCAAGGATCTGCCATTCAGCCAGGATCCGCGAGTCAGCCAGGATCCGCCAGTCAGCCAGGATCCGCCAGTCAGCCAGGATACGCCATTCAGCCAGGATCCGCCAGAACTGCCAGTCAGCCAGGATCTGCCATTCAGCCAGGATCTGCCATTCAGCCAGGATCCGCCATTCAGCCAGGATCTGCCAGAACTGCCAGTCAGTCAGGATCCGCCAATCAGCCAGGATCTGCCAGAACTGCCAGTCAGCCAGGATCCGCCAGTCAGCCAGGATCCACCAGTCAGCCAGGATCTGCCAGAACTGCCAGTCAGCCAGGATCCGCCATTCAGCCAGGATCTGCCAGAAATGCCAGTCAGCCAGGATCCTCCAGTCAGCCAGGATCCACCAGTCAGCCAGGATCTTCCAGATCTGCCAGTCAGCCAGGATCCACCATTCAGCCAGGATCTGCCGGAACCTCCAGCCAGCCAGGATCTGCCGGAACCACCAGCCAGCCAGGATCTGCCGGAACCACCAGCCAGCCAGGATCTGCTCGATTTATCAACCTGCCTGAGCTTCTTCTCAGTCCTGAGCTTCTTCTCAGTCCTGAGCTTCCTCTCAGTCCTCAGCTTCCTCTCAGTCCTGAGCTTCCTCAGTCCTGAGCTGCCCCTCAGTCCGGAGCTGCCCATCAGTCCAGTGTGGCCCGTTGTTAGGGTTCCTAGGCCAAGGTTAGCGGCGAGGGTCGCCACTCAAGGGACGCTAAGGAGGGGGAGCCAGGATCCGCCATTCAGCCAGGATCTTCCAGATCCGGCAGTCAGCCAGGATCCGCCATTTAGCCAGGATCCGCCATTCAGCCAGGATCCGCCATTCAGCCAGGATCCGCCATTCAGCCAGGATCCGCCAGTCAGCCAGGATCCGCCATTCAGCCAGGATCTGCCAGAACTGCCAGTCAGCCAGGATCCGCCATTCAGCCAGGATCTGCCAGAACTGCCAGTCAGCCAGGATCCGCCAGTCAGCCAGGATCCACCAGTCAGCCAGGATCTTCCAGATCTGCCAGTCAGCCAGGATCCGCCATTCAGCCAGGATCCGCCATTCAGCCAGGATCCGCGAGTCAGCCAGGATCCGCCAGTCAGCCAGGATCCGCCAGTCAGCCAGGATCCGCCATTTAGCCAGGATCCGACAGAACTGCCAGTCAACCAGGATCTGCCATTCAGCCAGGATCTGCCATTCAGCCAGGATCCGCCATTCAGCCAGGATCTGCCAGAACTGCCAGTCAGTCAGGATCCGCCATTCAGCCAGGATCTGCCAGAACTGCCAGTCAGCCAGGATCCGCGAGTCAGCCAGGATCCACCAGTCAGCCAGGATCTTCCAGATCCGCCATTCAGCCAGGATCCACCATTCAGTCAGGATCTGCCGGAACTGCCAGTCAGCCAGGATCTGCCGGAACCGCCAGTCAGCCAGGATCTGACGGAACCGCCAGCCAGCCAGGATCTGCCGGAACCACCAGCCAGCCAGGATCTGCTCGATTCATCAACCTGCCTGAGCTTCCTCTCAGTCCTGAGCTTCTTCTCAGTCCTGAGCTTCCTCAGTCCCGAGCTGCCCCTCAGTCCGGAGCTGCCCCTCAGTCCAGTGTGGCCCGTTGTTAGGGTTCCTAGGCCAAGGTTAGCGGCGAGGGTCGCCACTCAAGGGACGCTAAGGAGGGGGACTAAGACAATTATGGAGTGGGGTCCACGTCCAGCGCCAGATCCGCCACCGGGGACAGATGCCCACCCAGACCCTCCCTTATAGATTTAGGTTGTGCGTTCGGAGTCCGCACCTTGGGGGAGGGGGGGTACTGTCACGTTCTGACCATCGTTCGTGTGTGTTTTCCTTGTTTTAGTGTTGGTCAGGACGTGAGCTGGGTGGGCATTCTATGTTGTGTGTCTGGTTTGTCCATTTCTATGTTAGGCCTGATATGGTTCTCAATCAGAGGCAGGTGTTACATTACATTTACATTTAAGTCATTTAGCAGACGCTCCTATGCAGAGCGACTTACAAATTGGTGAATTCACCTTCTGACATCCAGTGGAACAGCCACTTTACAATAGTGCATCTAAATCATTAAGGGGGGGGGTGGTGAGAAGGATTACTTATCCTATCCTAGGTATTCCTTGAAGAGGTGGGGTTTCAGGTGTCTCCGGAAGGTGGTGATTGACTCCGCTGTCCTGGCGTCGTGAGGGAGTTTGTTCCACCATTGGGGGGCCAGAGCAGCGAACAGTTTTGACTGGGCTGAGCGGGAACTGTACTTCCTCAATGGTAGGGAGGCGAGCAGGCCAGAGGTGGATGAACGCAGTGCCCTTGCTTGGGTGTAGGGCCTGATCAGAGCCTGGAGGTACTGCGGTGCCGTTCCCCTCACAGCTCCGTAGGCAAGCACCATGGTCTTGTAGCGGATGCGAGCTTCAACTGGAAGCCAGTGGAGAGAGCGGAGGAGCGGGGTGACGTGAGAGAACTTGGGAAGGTTGAACACCAGACGGGCTGCGGCGTTCTGGTTAGTCATTGTCTCTGATTGGGAACCATATTTAGGTAGCCTGTTTTGTGTTGGGTTTTGTGGGTGATTGTTCCTGTCTTTGTGGCACCAGATAGGACTGTTTTGTTTTTTGCACGTTTCTTGTTTTGTAAATTGTCGTACTTTCATCTTTATTAAAGATGCACAAAACTAACCACGCTGCATTTTGTTCCGCCTCTCTTTCCCCACAAGAATTACAATCCCGTCTATTACCCAACGACGTTACTACAATGTATCCAATTGACAACCAGAGACAGTCTTCAAAGGACTCGGTTTGGCAACCCGGCCTTCCAACTACCACCAACCTACCGAAGCGCAGATCAGAGTAAATATTTATTGCATTTTCCTTTTCCAAATGGCCGGTAATTTAGAATTTAGAATTTAGAATTAGATACTGTATTTACGATAGTACAGCTTCTCCCTGTGTCCCTCCGTCTTCCCGCTCTTTCACTCAAACCCAGCCCTTTTCCTTTGTGTAACAAGCTGTCATATCTGTTCCGCCCGTTTTCCTTTATGACGTAATTTGTAATCAAGTTATGATTGAATTATGTGTATGTGTAATTAGTTAGGTATTTAGTAAATAAATAATTAAACCCAATTTTGTATTGCTGATTCAAATTGTTGCCACGGTTCGTGCAGATGACCAAGACTTTGCAAGTTTCAGATGAGACTGAATTAAGACGACGATTGATATTGACTGCTATTGATGTAAAATATTACTAGGTCTTTAAGAGTTTATTCGGAAGATAACAGCTCTATAAATATTATTTTGTGGTGCCCGACTCTCTAGTTAATTACATTTACATGATTTGCTCAATCAGGTGATATTAATTACGGAGAAATTATTTTATATCACTTAATCCGGCATAGCCAAAGACACAACACAGTATATGGCAAACTTGGACCATTTTTTCGTGTTCTCCAGAACCCTTCAAATATTTTAAACCATCATTGGGCTGTATGTAGGCCTACCAATTCTTTATTGATATATGACCATGCGAATCCTGTTCATTATGGCCCTTTGGAGCTGGTTGGTGGTCATTTTGGAAACCTGAGTATAATCAAGAGTGTAGTATTGCCGGAGCTCACTGGAGCGATGAATTAATGTCTCACAACATCACTTAATGAATGATTAGTATTCTGCATAACAGCCTGAAAATAATAGCATACTATAACATTACTGTATGACCAAAAACACCACGTCATTTCTTATGAGATTTAAGGATGATTGTGCTGAATGGTTGCGTTTTTTTCTCATGATGCGGCCAAAACTAAACAACAAGCGACAAACAATAAATATGCTCTGATGTAAACAATACAGGTAGGCTAGTCTGTAGCTTGCTCAGCTGAGCAACTTTTTTCATTGGGGACGGGGTCATGTCCCCCCCCCACATTCTGAAATTGTATTTTTGTTCCCCCCCAGTTTTATCATTGCAATGTGATACAAAAAGTGCCAACGGGATGCTTTAGGACCATGCAGACACCTACGAGCTGTCTGGTAGACTGTTTGGAGTGTTCAGACAGATAGATTTAGGACCAGTTGTGTCCGCAACCACAGAGCAGGCTAACAGGCTGTGTGAAGGCAAAGCTTCTGGAACGCTGGCTGGACCAGCACTGGAGAGTTGGGAATAGTTCAGTGTGTATGTGTTGTGCTCTTTCACCGAGTTGTAAAAGCAAGCAGAGCAGAAATTGGCTACCCTTTAGTTGACTGATGTATCTGGCAAGGTAACTGATTTTTAACTTAACAGAAAAAACGAGTGTTTATTCGCAGTACTGAGCTATTATTGTAACTTGACATGTAATGTTAGCTAATGTGTCAATCCTTCTCGACTGTGGTGAAGGAATAAGCTACACTAGCTAGTAGCTTCTACAGCTAGGTCATCTCTAGCCTCTAGTTATCTGTCGAATAGTTATAGCCTGTTTGGACTCTGCTGTTGGGATAGCTTTATGTAGACCCTAACAGTTTATGGGCACCGTTTGAGTGCAATTAATGTATTGTTTAGTGTTGTGGCTTTGCTGGCATGCATCCCACTTTTTTTCTTGCTCCACATATATTTACATTCTAAAATCGCCATTGAATATGAGTGATCAATATTTAGGCCTATTTCTAGGCAACGTAGTAAACTATGGCCAGATCATCGGCTTATTTAGGAAGGTTTGTTCATTTGTCAGGGTATTGGTTAAAAGGAATAACACAATATTTATTGTTCAGTTACCTTTGATCTAGTTATTAATCACTTAAACATACATAGTAATGATCTCTTACCTAGCTTGATGACTGTGGGAATTTTAGCTTTCTTTTTGTTCTAAATGGAGATGGCATATTGGATTGTGTAAAAATACAGGAAATTAGCTTTAGATGCCCCAAAAAATTCTGGGAGAGGACCCCCAGACATCCTGCTAGGTTATGTCCACCCCTCTTCTCACAGTCCTGGGCGACTTTAACCTCCCCACGTCTACCTTTGACTCATTCCTCTCTGCCTCCTTCTTTCCACTCCTCTCCTCTTTTGACCTCACCCTCTCACCTTCCCCCCCTACTCACAAGGCAGGCAATACGCTCGACCTCATCTTTACTAGATGCTGTTCTTCCACTAACCTCATTGCAACTCCCCTCCAAGTCTCCGACCACTACCTTGTATCCTTTTCCCTCTCGCTCTCATCCAACACTTCCCACACTGCCCCTACTCGGATGGTATCGCGCCGTCCCAACCTTCGCTCTCTCCCCCGCTACTCTCTCCTCTTCCATCCTATCATCTCTTCCCTCTGCTCATACCTTCTCCAACCTATCTCCTGATTCTGCCTCCTCAACCCTCCTCTCTTCCCCTTTCTGCATCCTTTGACTCTCTATGTCCCCTATCCTCCAGGCCGGCTCGGTCCTCCCCTCCCGCTCCGTGGCTCGATGACTCATTGCGAGCTCACAGAACAGTGCTCCGCGCAGCCGAGCGGAAATGGAGGAAAACTCGCCTCCCTGCGGACCTGGCATCCTTTCACTCCCTCCTCTCTACATTTTCCTCCTCTGTCTCTGCTGCTAAAGCCACTTTCTACCACTCTAAATTCCAAGCATCTGCCTCTAACCCTAGGAAGCTCTTTGCCACCTT
Source organism: Oncorhynchus masou masou (assembly GCF_036934945.1). Lineage (NCBI taxonomy): Eukaryota > Metazoa > Chordata > Actinopteri > Salmoniformes > Salmonidae > Oncorhynchus > Oncorhynchus masou. Next base: position 29,468,613 of record NC_088241.1, on the reverse strand, counting down.
CTCCTCCCTCCTGAATCCTCCTCCCCCCCCCCCCCCTCCTCCCTCTCTGCAGATGACTTCGTCAAACATTTTGAAAAGAAGGTCGACGACATCCGATCCTCGTTTGCTAAGTCAAACGACACCGCTGGTTCTGCTCACACTGCCCTACCCTGTGCTCTGACCTCATTCTCCCTCTCTCTCCAGATGAAATCTCGCTTCTTGTGACGGCCGGCCGCCCAACAACCTGCCCGCTTGACCCTATCCCTCCTCTCTTCTCCAGACCATTTCCGGAGACCTTCTCCCTTACCTCACCTCGCTCATCAACTCATCCCTGACCGCTGGCTACGTCCCTTCCGTCTTCAAGAGAGCGAGAGTTGCACCCCTTCTGAAAAAACCTACACTCGACCCCTCCGATGTCAACAACTACAGACCAGTATCCCTTCTTTCTTTTCTCTCCAAAACTCTTGAACGTGCCGTCCTTGGCCAGCTCTCCCGCTATCTCTCTCAGAATGACCTTCTTGATCCAAATCAGTCAGGTTTCAAGACTAGTCATTCAACTGAGACTGCTCTTCTCTGTATCACGGAGGCGCTCCGCACTGCTAAAGCTAACTCTCTCTCCTCTGCTCTCATCCTTCTAGACCTATCGGCTGCCTTCGATACTGTGAACCATCAGATCCTCCTCTCCACCCTCTCCGAGTTGGGCATCTCCGGCGCGGCCCACGCTTGGATTGCGTCCTACCTGACAGGTCGCTCCTACCAGGTGGCGTGGCGAGAATCTGTCTCCTCGCCACGCGCTCTCACCACTGGTGTCCCCCAGGGCTCTGTTCTAGGCCCTCTCCTATTCTCGCTATACACCAAGTCACTTGGCTCTGTCATAACCTCACATGGTCTCTCCTATCATTGCTATGCAGACGACACACAATTAATCTTCTCCTTTCCCCTTCTGATGACCAGGTGGCGAATCGCATCTCTGCATGTCTGGCAGACATATCAGTGTGGATGACGGATCACCACCTCAAGCTGAACCTCGGCAAGACGGAGCTGCTCTTCCTCCCGGGGAAGGACTGCCCGTTCCATGATCTCGCCATCACGGTTGACAACTCCATTGTGTCCTCCTCCCAGAGCGCTAAGAACCTTGGCGTGATCCTGGACAACACCCTGTCGTTCTCAACTAACATCATGGCGGTGGCCCGTTCCTGTAGGTTCATGCTCTACAACATCCGCAGAGTACGACCCTGCCTCACACAGGAAGCGGCGCAGGTCCTAATCCAGGCACTTGTCATCTCCCGTCTGGATTACTGCAACTCGCTGTTGGCTGGGCTCCCTGCCTGTGCCATTAAACCCCTACAACTCATCCAGAACGCCGCAGCCCGTCTGGTGTTCAACCTTCCCAAGTTCTCTCACGTCACCCCGCTCCTCCGCTCTCTCCACTGGCTTCCAGTTGAAGCTCGCATCCGCTACAAGACCATGGTGCTTGCCTACGGAGCTGTGAGGGGAACGGCACCGCAGTACCTCCAGGCTCTGATCAGGCCCTACACCCAAACAAGGGCACTGCGTTCATCCACCTCTGGCCTGCTCGCCTCCCTACCACTGAGGAAGTACAGTTCCCGCTTAGCCCAGTCAAAACTGTTCGCTGCTCTGGCCCCCCAATGGTGGAACAAACTCCCTCACGACGCCAGGACAGCGGAGTCAATCACCACCTTCCGGAGACACCTGAAACCCCACCTCTTCAAGGAATACCTAGGATAGGATAAAGTAATCCTTCTCACCCCCCCCCCCTTAAATGATTTAGATGCACTATTGTAAAGTGGCTGTTCCACTGGATGTCAGAAGGTGAATTCACCAATTTGTAAGTCGCTCTGGATAAGAGCGTCTGCTAAATGACTTAAATGTAAATGTTAAATGTTCTAAAACCAAAGTGGCGCCCAAGAGCTCGTTAATATCATCTGCTCTGAAATGAGTATTTACTCACATCACTCAAGAACAGATCTAAATACATATTCTCATGAAACCGATTGAGATCAAATGGTTATGGTTGGCATTCAGACGCAGGTTGGAAATTTCACCCGTAAAACAAAAATAATTGTCATACACGATGGCCTATTTCGAAATGAGGTAGGCCTAATTTGGTGTTTGAGGGTGTCTGCGATGGCTGGACATCTTCGTTTAGACTTTTACTTACTTTGAGTAGAGGTGGAAATGGCTCTCTCTGCTTGACAATTCACCTAAAGTGACATGATGGGGGGGGGGTTATGGCCCTTATAATACAAATGAATAACCTTTTAATGTGGCATGAACACCAGTCATGATGCTTTCGTCTGATTGTCAAACAAATCACTTCAAAAAGTATGCTACTGGTGTATGTTTCTCCACTGCAAAATAATCCAAATAGTGCAATGCATGTATGTACACTCAAGCCATTTGAGGAATGGAAATAGACATCTGTTAACCAAACACAAAAAGTGCTAGGGTGACCAGCTCGTTTTTCTCGACAGTTTCAGCCCCATTTCAGGAGTTCTTGACTTGTCAGGCTACAAAAAAGGTCCATTTGTCAGCATGACACATCAATTAATGTAGCCCTAATCAATGGCAATCGCTGAACGTCATTAGGCACACTTTTTGAGTTTATGGTCAATTCATACTACCGGTAGCCAGTGATGTAGTGGTACAAATGTTTTGGTAAACTCTGATTGGTGGTTGCGGTGAAAATAGTAACACTCCCTGTACTTTCAATGCATTTTTTTTTAAAAGGTGGATAATCTGCGTTTAGTTACGTTTACCCTCCACTTGGCCTACACCACTACCGGTAGCCTACCTTCTTAGGCAATATTACATACATGAACACATGCAGAGCAGGTAGTCGAATCAAAACATGTTTACACCGTAGTTCATGAGTTGGCCATAATTTATGGGTTAAATGCTTGGAGTCTTCACAGATCCTGTGACATAAAACACTACCTTTCTTTCCTTAATGGCATTTATGACAGTGTTCTTAGTCATTTATAAGCATTTAACAATTGAATTAGAACATTGAACTTAAACCCTGTACAATTCCTGGATCTTGGAGATCTGGAAAATGCAAGTGTAACTCTGCCTACGTTGCATTTCAAGATGTTTCACTGTGAAAAAAGTTCTTATGGGCACACAAGTCCAAAATAATGTAGACCTATGACATTGCAAAATTGAATGCTTCTAACCGAAAGAGTCAACTATAGGCCTATTGTCATTAATGTTGGATGGATTGGATGCACATTGGTGTCTAGCTGTAGGCTAGTAGTCTAGTGATATTGGCAACCATCATCATCAGTTGATGATGAAAAAAATGTGTGATAGAAAATGAATGAAGCTAAATACATGGTCTACTTCTTCTGGCCACGGCTGGCACGGCTGGCACGGCTCTCTAAACAGCTGACTGAAAAAAGCAAACAATGATAAATCAACGGATAAATCTACTGCATTAGAATAAAGGCCATTTTTATACTGAGTGGACAGGCAGTGGACAGGGAGACGTTTGTGCAGCCACCTAGAAAAACATGGTTTAAACCATGACAGAGGGTTGGGGGTGTTAGTTTCATTTGGAAGCATTTATTTTCAAATTTACCACTGCATTTTAACAAATTGGAGAATGGTTAAATTAACATTACTTAGAGACACCCCCCCAGTTTGACTTTTGTTGCATTTAGGAGAGCTAATGTCTCATTCAGGGGAGTTGAGCCCCCGTGGTCCTCATAATTCGCACCCTGCTGCCTCCAATCTTTAATATGTTCTTAAAGGTATCTAGTATAAGTGTACCAAGTTTGATACCTATATCATGAAGTGGAATAGTCTGCGGTTTGGTTCTTATCGGCTGGACTATATCAGGTGAGCAGAGATTACTGATGATTACAGAGTCCTCTCTCTCTCTCAACTCTGTGTTCCTTTTTCACTTTCTGTGCCAAACGATACTTTAGAATAAGGCTACTTTTAGAACTTGAAATACAGTACAAAACTGGATTGCTGATGCTATGTTTTGGCCATTGGCACTCCCCAGTAGAAGCAGTCCTCCATAGGAATTCATGTGATTCTACAGTATTTCTATTAAATGTTTCAAGGACAAAATTACATGTATTTAAGTAGTTTTTTTTTAAGTGGGGATAGTAACATTAGTTATCTCAAAAAATTATACTTTAAGGAAAACCTTTATATATTTGTAAAATAAATAAATAATATATACAGTGCCTTGCGAAAGTATTCGGCCCCCTTGAACTTTGCGACCTTTTGCCACATTTCAGGCTTCAAACAGAAAGATATAAAACTGAATTTTTTTGTGAAGAATCAACAACAAGTGGGACACAATCATGAAGTGGAACGACATTTATTGGATATTTCAAACTTTTTTTACAAATCAAAAACTGAAAAATTGGGCGTGCAAAATTATTCAGCCCCTTTACTTTCAGTGCAGCAAACTCTCTCCAGAAGTTCAGTGAGGATCTCTGAATGATCCAATGTTGACCTAAATGACTAATGATGATAAATACAATCCACCTGTGTGTAATCAAGTCTCCGTATAAATGCACCTGCACTGTGATAGTCTCAGAGGTCCGTTAAAAGCGCAGAGAGCATCACGAAGAACAAGGAACACACCAGGCAGGTCCGAGATACTGTTGTGAAGAAGTTTAAAGCCGGATTTGGATACAAAAATATTTCCCAAGCTTTAAACATCCCAAGGAGCACTGTGCAAGCGATAATATTGAAATGGAAGGAGTATCAGACCACTGCAAATCTACCAAGACCTGGCCGTCCCTCTAAACTTTCAGCTCATACAAGGAGAAGACTGATCAGAGATGCAGCCAAGAGGCCCATGATCACTCTGGATGAACTGCAGAGATCTACAGCTGAGGTGGGAGACTCTGTCCATAGGACAACAATCAGTCGTATATTGCACAAATCTGGCCTTTATGGAAGAGTGGCAAGAAGAAAGCCATTTCTTAAAGATATCAATAAAAAGTGTCATTTAAAGTTTGCCACAAGCCACCTGGGAGACACACCAACCATGTGGAAGAAGGTGCTCTGGTCAGATGAAACCAAAATTGAACTTTTTGGCAACAATGCAAAACGTTATGTTTGGCGTAAAAGCAACACAGCTCATCACCCTGAACACACCATACCCACTGTCAAACATGGTGGTGGCAGCATCATGGTTTGGGCCTGCTTTTCTTCAGCAGGGACAGGGAAGATGGTTAAAATTGATGGGAAGATGGATGGAGCCAAATACAGGACCATTCTGGAAGAACCTGATGGAGTCTGCAAAAGACCTGAGACTGGGACGGAGATTTGTCTTCCAACAAGACAATGATCCAAAACATAAAGCAAAATCTACAATGGAATGGTTCAAAAATAAACATATCCAGGTGTTAGAATGGCCAAGTCAAAGTCCAGACCTGAATCCAATCGAGAATCTGTGGAAAGAATTGAAAACTGCTGTTCACAAATGCTCTCCATCCAACCTCACTGAGCTCGAGCTGTTTTGCAAGGAGGAATGAGAAAAAATTTCAGTCTCTCGATGTGCAAAACTGATAGAGACATACCCCAAGCGACTTACAGCTGTAATCGCAGCAAAAGGTGGCGCTACAAAGTATTAACTTAAGGGGGCTGAATAATTTTGCACGCCCAATTTTTCAGTTTTTGATTTGTTAAAAAGTTTGAAATATCCAATAAATGTCGTTCCACTTCATGATTGTGTCCCACTTGTTGTTGATTCTTCACAAAAAATACAGTTTTATATCTTTATGTTTGAAGCCTGAAATGTGGCAAAAGGTCGCAAAGTTCAAGGGGGCCGAATACTTACGCAAGGCACTGTATATCATTTAAAAGTATCTGTAATAGAATAACGTGGCAAAAACAAATGTAGGGGGATGGGGAGTGCCAAGATGGAGGTAAGGTGGCTTCAACACAGCACCCTCTATTAGTCAGTTAGTGTACACAGTGCCTTCGGAAAGTATTCAGACCCCTTGACTTTTTACACATTTTGTTACTTTACAGCCTTATTCTAAAATGTATTATATTGATGGGGTGGGGCCATCTACACACAATACGGCATTAAAGACAAAGCAAAAACAGTTTTTTTAGACATTTCTTCTAATTCATATATATTTTGTATAATAATATCACATTTACATTAGTATTCAGACCCTTTACTCAGTACTTTCTTGAAGCACCTTTGGCAGCGATTACAGCATTGAGTCTTCTTTGGCATGACGCTACAAGCTTGGCACACCTGTAATTGGGGAGTTTCCTCCCATTCTTCTCTGCAGATCCTCTCAAGCTCTGTCGGGTTGGATGGGGATGCACAGCTATTTTCAGGTCTCTCCAGAGATGTTCGATCGGGTTCAAGTCCAGGCACTGACTGGGCCACTGAAGGACATTCAGAGACTTGTCCTGAAGCCACTCCTGCATTGTCTTGGCCGTGTGCTTAGGGTCATTGTCCTGTTGGAAGGTGAACCTTGGCCCCAGTCTGAGGTCCTGTGCGATCTGGAGCAGGTTTTCATCAAGGATCTCTCTGTACTTTGCTCCGTTCATATTTTCCTCGATTAGCCTCCCAGTCCCTGCCACTGAAAAACATCCACACAGCATGATGCTGCCATCACCATGATTCACAGTAGGGATGGTGCCAGGTTTCCTCCAAACGTGACACTTGGCATTCAGGCCAAAGAGTTCAATCTTGGTTTCATCAGACCAGAGAATCTTGTTTCTCATTGTCTGAGAGTCTTTAGTGCCTTTTGGCAAACTCCAAGCGGGCTGTCATGTGCCTTTTACTGAGGAGTGGCATCCATCTGGCAACTCTACCACCACCAAGGCCTGTTTGGTGGAGTGCTGCAGAGATGGATGTCCTTCTGGAAGGTTCTCCCATCTCCACAGAGGAACTCTGGAGTTCTGTCAGATTGACCATCGGGTTCTTGGTCATCTCCCTGACCAAGGCCCTTCTCCTCCGATTGCCCAGTTTGGCCGGGCAGCCAGCTTTAGGAAGAGTCTTGGTGGTTCCAAACTTTTTCCATTTAAGAATGGAGGAGGCCACTGTGTTATTGGGGACATTCAATGCTGCAGAAATGTTTTGGTACCCTTCACCAGATCTGTGCCTCGACACAATCCTGTCTCAGAGCTCTACGGACAATTGCTTAGACCACATATGGCTTGGTTTTTGCTCTGACAACTGTGGGACCTTATATAGACAGGTGTGTGCCTTTCCAAATCATGTCCAGTCAATTGAATTTACCACAGGTGGACTCCAATCATGTTGTAGAAACATCTCAAGGATGATCAATGGAAACAGGATTTCAAGTTCCAGTCTCATAGCAAAGGGTCTGAATTTCTGTTAAAAATTTTTTTTAAACATTTGCAAAAAATCTCTAAAAACCTTATTTCGCTTTGTCATTATGGGGTAGTGTGTGTACATTGCTGAGGATTTGTTTTTATCGAATCAAATTTAGAATAAGGCTGTAACGTAACAAAATGTGGAAAAAGTCAAGGGGTCTGAGTATTTTCCGACGGCACTGTATAGATCATTGTGTAAATGCCCGAGGTACATAGCCTACAGCAGGGTTCCCCAATCGAATTTTCATTGTTGGACATAAAATACTGTAAAAACACCAGGAAATCAGCTCCAAGTGATTTTAATTTTGGATATCTGTTCATAAGTATACCCACACATAATAGAGAGACATGATAATATACAAATGTAAGCAAATGTTTCAAATTATTACGTTTTAGTCAAATACTGGGAAAAAACTGGTTGAATCAACATTGTTTCCAAATCATTGTGAGAACGTGGGAATCAACATGGGAAACTGATTGGAATTTAGTATTTTTTTTTCACCCAACTTTTAACCTAAATCCAATGAAATGGTCAAATGTTTTGTTGATTTCACATTGAATTCAACCAAATGTAAATCAAAACTAGATGCTTGTGCCCAGTGGGATGATTCTCTCACTCCCTCTCTCTGTCCCTTAGATAACCGTGACAAAGTCTCACCAGCGCCCATAATTCCACCAGCTCCTATAATTCCACCATTTGACATTGTTGTTTTTCAACCTCACTCAGACGCATCTGAGCTAACTACACTGTGCGCCCTTAAGTACACAAATGTTTGTGTGTTCGTTTGTAAACAAGTTATTGTTTAATTATAACTTTGCGTGAACTTTGCTGATCAGTGGGGCGAAGCATGTCTCCCCTTCAGCGTGTAATTATTCAGGCTAATTGCTGGCCCTGTTCACAGAGCATAAAGCACGGCTCATCCCTCAGCATGGCCATCTCACATGCCTTCATTTCACTGTCTGTGTCCCAAATACCACCTTATCCCCTATATAGTGCCCCACTTTTGATCAGAGCCCTATGGTCCCTGATCAAAAGCAGTGCTCTATATAGCGAATAGGGTGCAATTTGGGAAGCACTCACTGGCTGTCTCCTCAACAGAAACATTAACAGCATTTTAATGGTTCAATGTCTCTTATGATCCTAGTTGTCAAGATAAAAGCATATGGTGCTGAAAAGAAGGAGGGGGTGGATATACATGTTATTTTTTTAATTCTCACATCTAAAATGGATATAATAATAATAAAGTCATGATGTTAGCAATTTGTCTGTCTTTACATCGTATACATGCATTGTTGTCCCACCCAGTCTGGTCTCCTTCCAAATGCTGGGTAATCAGAGAGGACACAAAGTCACATACAGACAACTGTCATGGTGAGGCCTCCCTCAGGCAGGTTAGCTTGAATCTCTCTCCCTCTCTCTAAAGATGAGCAAAAAAAGACTATATAAAATAATACAAATACTTAGCTATATTGTATGCTATATTTGTTTTAAACAATTATATTATTTTATCCCCCTTGCTAGAATAATGACACTTAGCCTTTTTTCTAAAATGCTTTATGAGATTGGAGAACACATTAAGAGGGATCTTAGACCATTTTCTCCATACAGAATCTTTCCAGATCCTGGATTTCCTTCCTCTGTGCTTTATGGACTGCCCTCTTCAATTCAAATCACAGGTTTTCATTAGGGTTCCAGTCCGGAGACTGAGATGGCCATTGCAACAGTTTGTGGTCAATTAACCATTTCTTTATGGATTTTGATGTGTGCTTGGGGCTATGGTCTTGCTGGAAGATCCACTTGAGGCCAACATTCAGCCTCCTGGCAGAGACAACCAGGTTTTTGGTTAAAATGTCCCGGTACTGGGTAAAGTTCTTGATGCCATTGACCTTAACAAGGGTCCCAGGACCAGTGGAACCAAAATGGGCCCATAAGATCCCATTTTTTACAATAGGTATGGGGTTATTTTCTTATTATGCTTCTTTATTTCAATGCTAAACCCACCACTGGTGTGTGTTGCCAAAGAGCTCTATTTTCATGTCACCTGACCATACCACCAGTTCCAATCAAAGTGCCAATGCTGTTAAGCAAACTCCAGGCGTTTACATTTGTTCAATGACATGAACATAGAGCTCTTTGGCCATGCACACCTGCGGTGGGCTTTGCTTTGAATGAACCCTTGTACTTTTGACCTGAACGCATTTCCTCTTCACCTTTGAGACCACATCCCGCTCTATAAATCTCACATCAGTTCATTTTCAGTTCCTCCCTGTCGCTCACAACAGTTACGATGGCATCTCTGTCTGTGTCAAACAACAAAATTCTCACTGGATCTCTTCAAGAAGATCAGCGAGAGGAACAGCGAAGGAAACATCCTCTCTCCTCTGCTTTGGCTATGGTATTGCTTGAGGCCAAGGGCAATCCTGTTACACAGATATAAGAGGCGCTGCACCTCCACAAAGCTGATGGTGACATCCATGATGGGTTAAAAAAAACTCCTGTCTGAGTTGAACAAAGACAAACCCTATACACACTGAGCCTGGCCAACCGCCAGTTTGAAGGGGCCAGGGGCAATATTGCCGCACGGATGTTAGAGACCCTGCCCCGCCACAAAGCTGAGGTGTTCAGAAAACTCCTGTCTGGGCCCCGTACGCACTACCCCCTATGCACTGAACCTGGCAAAGCCTTTACAAAAGCTTTTCTCTGTGAAACTAGGAAGTACTACGGTGCCAGTTTAGAGTCTGTCAACTTTGAGTCCAATGCAGAGGCAGCTAAGGTTTATATTAACTGGGTGGATAAAAAGACAGAGGGAAAACTCCAGGACCGGTTACAAAAGGGAGCTGTCAACAACCAAAACTCGTTGGTGAATGCCATTTATTGCAAGTGAGGCAAGGAGGTCAAGGAGAGATCCACCAGAGAAGATCAGTTCAAGGTAAGAAGAAATTAGAGTAAACCAGAGAAAATTATGTATCAGGAGAGCATGTTCTGCTTGACCTTAATCCTTGAGGTCAACTGCTAGATTCTGGAGTGATCTGAGCATGCTCCCAGAAGAGATAGAGAACAAACTGGGCTGGAGAAGCTAGAGAGGGAGATCACATATGATAAGTTTGTTGCATGGACCAGGTGGGACATATGCACTTCCCCAGATTGAAGATGGAGAAGACCTGCGACCTAAAAGCAGTTCTGGTCCTTTGAAGAGTTCAGGAGCAATTTCTCAGGTACGTCACCCAACAACAACCTGGAGTTGTCGGAGGTGGTACACAAGGCCTTTGTAGAGGTGAATGAGGAAGGCACCGAAGGCTGCAGCTGCCCCAAGGCGGTCTCCCTGATCAGTAATGTTAAATATACGTACCTTCAAAGCAGACCACCTCTTTCTGTTCTTCATGCGCCACAACAATACTCAAAACATCCTCTTCTGTGGCAGGTACTGCTCCCCTTAAAGTGATGCTACTGAGGTTTTGTATAAACGGGCCCCCAAAATGTTGCACAATTGTGTGTAACGTCATTCATTTCATATATGTTACGTCCTGCAAAAAAAATATATGTTACGAATTCCAATTCATACAATTGGACTTTGCAATGCTTAAGGGTGATCGTCCTTGTAAATAACATTGTCATTTGTCATAATTATGTTAATTTATCTAATCTCAGTTAACCCAGAAGTAAAATATTGTGTAATTTGGTCAGCTGCATGATTAACTTCTGGGCCAAAACGTGTTAGAAGTTGAGAGTTTCGGCAAAGACGAAGGCCTAGATTCAACTAGATCAAGCGCTAACCGGCGATAGCCAACACCCGCATAGCTGATGTTTTGGCAGTGTAAGAGGTGGAACTGTGTTGGAATTGTCAAATTGGCAAGGAGCTGCTCTTGTGATCATTGTCACGAAGCCACACCCACCCCACTTGCGTTGGAAGTTCAGAACGTGAAAGTGTACGCTATATAGAAATAATGACGCTCAAATTGAAAATCATTAAATGTGATTATGAGGATTTCTATCAGCCTCATCGAGGTGTAGATACAAATTCACATTCCAGTGTTCAGACTTGTAAACATGGCTGTATGGCATCTCTTAATTAAAGTGACTCGGTGTAGCCAATGGCAATGTCTGCTTTATGGATAACGCTGGGAGCCGCTTCTGGATTTGACAGCTCAAAAGCAGTCCCACCTCTGACACTGTCAAAACATCTGCTAAAGAGAATCTGAATATATTTCTCCCAAAGCCAAAGCACCCCCCCCCATGCGCAAAGCACTTGAATTGAAGCAGTTTAAGCACTGCCTTCACCCAATCCTAAAACATCCTAATAACAAAAAAGCAGGACTTCTGCTGCTTGTCATCTCAAGCATCCCATTCAGTTCCAACTGATTCTTTGGTCTACACGCAGAAACTGCCTACAAGAGATTATACTGTTATTTTATGTTTGCAGAATTGTTTAATACTGTAATTATGTTGCATAACAATGTCTGTAATCTTAATTTGAACATTTTTATGTTTAATTTGTGTCTGAAAAAAACTACAAAAGGTTTGGCAACCTACAGAAACATGTATTATAAATCATTAAATCATATATAGCCAATTTCTGGCTGTGGTAACTAGTGGAAACCATAAATTGAACATCAAAGGAACCCCACCTTTCTGAAAAAACTATAGCTTGGACAGAGGGAAATTTCCAACAGTGACATCACTGACCCCATGCACTGCTTTTTCACGCAAGTGTGCCAACAAGATCTGACCTTTTCCGCCTAGTTCTAGCAACTATGATGGATCCGTAACCAAGCCAAGCTTGGTTTGGTTCGGCTCAGTAGTGTGAAAGCTCTCATTATGCCATGCTTAGATATTTGCTTGTTAGACCAGCAGTAACCACAATAGTTCAACATCATCTGTTGGGAGAGTTCACATCTGCTCCTTCCTCGTTTAGGGTAAAAAAAAAATTGACTTCAGAACTTTTAATTTAAGAGGCAATCATTTCATCCAGACTTTTTACTTCTAGATTCATCTGGCCTGGCTCTTGCAAAACAAATACAAGCTAAACTAATTGCTGAGGATCCCCTACGGATGCATTAGGATTATAGTGGAGCATGACAGTGAAAAATCAAGCCGCTGCATCGAGCAGAAAGTCTCCATGAATCACGTCTTGTGTGTGTGTGTGTGTGGGGGGGGGGACAGGCAGCGGCGGTGGTAGAGGCGGATCAGTAATCATCGGGGAGGCAGTCCAAATGAATACTTCACCGGCAGCCGCCTCGTTCTCCATCATTAGGGCACATTACAGGGCCACAATATACATCATTACACCGGGCACAAACAATTTATTAAAAGGCAATTAAGGAGACAAGAGTATGTCACTTCTCCCTGTAGTATTAATAGGCAGTAAAACGGCAGAGGCTTAAGGCTACTGCTGAACTTCCAGTCAACCTGACTAATGGCCTCCAGTTGTTCCAAAAACACAAGATGACCCTTTGCCTGGCTACCCAAACTCTTTGCTCTGGCCTAATGCTTTGCCACGCCCACAGACATTAGTTTCTTCTCTGCAATGAGTCTGGATTTGAGTAACTCCATGACAATTTCAGAAAAAAGGGTTCTACATCAAACCTTTTTCATTTTAGGGTTTGTTGTTGGGTGAAATGGTTCCAAGAAGAATTATCCTACAAGGGACAAGCCAGAGAACACTGTATGGCACTTTTCTATTTAAAGAGTGATCAAAACAAGGTGGTGTAATGTCAGCACAATGTACACTATGAGCCAGAAATACAAGGCAGTCAAACCTGGCATTTCAATGGATATACAGTTGGGGATAAATATGCAGTCTGAGTCATCAACCTTCTGTTTATTTAAAATTAAAGCACCCAGTTGTCGTAGTAGAGGTGCAACCTTTTTTCAATACTTTAGAGAGGTTATTTGCCGGCGAGTCTTGATGACACCACACCTGACATTCACACTTAGTTAAGGGTACATTACTAAAGTTTTTACAAATGGCACAGAGTTTGACCACACACACATCCAAAACTAACTGGGAAAGGTAAATCGCTGCAAAAAAATAGCAGGTCCACATAAATGCCTTTAAATAAAAGTAGCATCACAATGTGAAAATTGTGGTGACTTTGGTCAACTAGTGACCGGACAAAGGAGAGGAACTAGATTTGTGTAGCACAATGACAGATTGTGTGTGTTTGTTGTGTGCGTGTTCATTGTACGAGTGTGAACATTAATATGTTTTTCAATAGTTTGCCTGTGCAGGTTACTTTAGTGATTTGAGTGTGACCAGACCACGTTTCCACAGATAAAAGAAAATGTAATCCAAAAAGCAGACATTCACATAACTGCCACTTAATAAAAAGGGAATTGAAAGATGGAGATAAGATTCTGTTTAAAATAAATATGGCTTTGCATATGTCAATCAAGATGACAGAGATGCATGGGTTTCTTCACTGGTCAAATAAAGCTATAGTGAGGGACCTGGGATTTGCTAGTAACTTTGGTAGAGGGCAGGAAGCAAAGCATTACAAATCACTGACACACATGGACACCACATTCAGTCATGAATATAAGGCACAAAAATACTTCACATACTAGCTAGCATGTGCTCAAAATGAAACTTCAGGTTTTGCATAAAGGTAGATTCAGCTATACAAATTTCAGTAGGGCCGATATCAGGCCGATATCCACAACAACAAAGATGGTGAAGAGAGGGGATAAGAGAGGCTAATCTACTCCGCAGTAGTTGCCCCTCGACTATCACATTTGCAGGAGAGTGAAACGACCTCCCATGCACATGTGAAGATGCTCTGTATGGGAATGTGGGTGTTCACAAGTACAGCCTATTGTATAGCGTTTATTCCTCAATAGATTTGTTTCACACTGCTGCTCGTATCGCTGAGTCTCAGTTTAAAGGAAATGCTTCGTAGCATTGGAGATGTGCAATAATATACTACAAGATCAATAAATAATTAAGGAAAGTGATATAATTTTACAATCATACAATTTGCACAATATTCAACATCAAATACACCCCAAAAATGTTTTGTCTCAGTATCAGTGCCAAATGTAATTTTCATGAACTCCCATAATTTATGTTGTCTCAGAACAAACTGTGGCAGTGGAAATCAAACAGGACTCAAATGTTTCGCTGACAAAAATAAATAAAACAAATTAAAACAATATAAAGAAAATAAAAACCCTGAGATTTCAGATTCAGATGCAACATTGATGTCACCCATTTTACTAAATGCGTCACGGGGGGGGGGCAGATGACAAGCAGCCACCAGATGTGTCAGTTACCGGCTGACCAATGATGAAATCTAGTGGTTTTGGCAGCCGTGACCCTGACTTCAACCAGCTTTACTCTTAAGACTCTTTCTTGCATTCAGCGGCTTGACACGAGGAGACTGTGTTGAGGTGTGGGTGAAGTGTTCAGCTGATGCTTAGGGCACCACAACACAACACTCCTAACCATTCAGTCCACATTACAATAGGCCTCAGTGCTCTCAGCCATCAGGCCCATTCATTCTACCCACTGGAAATCCAGTAGCACTCTACCCTGCTAGTCTAAATTAGCACCTCCCCCTGGTGTCCCTGTGTCACTGCCCCTGTGTGAGGGTGGGGCTGAGTGAGGTCACTGGGTAAAGCTCTTCTTGATGGCCACGTTGGGGAAGAGTCCGCAGAGCTCTTGGACGATGCGGGCGTCCACCTGTGAGCAGAAGGACACGTCCAGGAGGAGGAGCTTAGGACATGCCTGCAGCAGCTTCCTCAGGGAAGAGGAGCTTACCATCCGGGTGCCTGTCAATCAACAACACAAACATACCACGAGTCAGCAACATTAATGTGACCACTCAGAAATACATAGATTAATCAGATAGGCAATTACAGACAAATAATAGTGAATACTGTGTTTTAAACGCTCCAAGTAAAATACAATATCAAATTATCGGGTGTGAACATAAAATGACTTTATATAAACTTGTGTGAGACAGAGAGAAAGAGATACAGATTAAGAAAGAAAGGGGGAGGTAGTACCCACCCAATATGTCGAGGTGCTGCAGTGCGGGGCAGTTGGCAGCCAGCTCCTCAATGTCTGAGTCGCACACGGTGCGGTTGGCGGTGAGGAAGAGCTTCCTCAGGCACGGCAGGTTGCGGGCCAGGTGCTGGAAGCAGCCCGAGCTGCTCTGCAGTGTGGAGCACCAGCCCAGGTCCAACTCCTCCAGTAGTCTGCACCCTGCAGCCAGCTCGGCCAGGCCGCGCTCTGTCAGGTTTCTGCAGCGCCACAGGTCCAGGGAGCGCAGTGAGCGGCAGCGGACAGCCAGCATGCTGGCCACCACGTCATAGTCATCTATCTGAAAGGAGAACATAGGGGTGATGACCTCAGGGCTGTCAGCTAACATAAAATGACTGAATCAATTGTCATGATTCTTGATTCTGGTTAGGAGTTAAACTGATCCTATAAATGTCTACCTGGCGCAAGAGCAGGGTATGATAGTGAGTGCATTTGTGGGGGAAAACTTACCATCACACAGCTCCCCAGGTTGAGGTGTCTCAGCTCAATGCAGAACGTTAGGATGCTCAACATGGCTGTTTGCTGCAGCAGCATAAACAAAGCGAGAGAGAGAAAATGTCACGAAGTTGAGTTAAGTTTCTATCAACTCACCCAAAATATGATGATTGCACCCCTTTTTGTACACACACAGTAAAATGAGACTCAGGAATGTGTGTCAAAGGTGTCACTTCAAAAAGTACAATAAAAACAGGTCTACCCATGTTATTCAATATCTCTCCAAGATGACTTGGTCTGGCAAACACACAACAACAGTATTAGGGTAGTATAACATTTCAAAACGTAAATAAATACATTTTCTTATCACCTATCCACCATTGCAAGACAGGGATAGAGGTGAGATTTCAATGTGGAACTGTCAACATGCCACCGAATGGCAATTGAGTGTGCGTGCCGTGCACTTTAGCAAATATCTCGAACGTGTACGTGTGTGTGTGTGTGTGTTTCGAGTGTGTGTGTTGTGGTCTCTTTCTTTGCCTTTTGACAGTCAGAGAACTATTTAATTATACCAGCGACAGCTTAATAACAGACAACAGGGCTGGATGACACATAGGACTGCAGACACACACACACACAGCCTGCTCAGTCTGCCTGCAGTAAACAACCTGAAAGCCTAGACCTCAACCTCACTGCACTGGAAAGACTACGGTATGGTGTCTGCCTTAGGAAAAGGCTGAAACATGAAAACAACACTCAGAAATGCTCTGTAAGGTTTTGTAGCAAGCCTGGGCGAGAACAGTGACCCGAGCTCTGAGTTCATTACAAATGATGACAGCAGAGAATTAGTCCTACGTAAACCACAATGATGCCATCCACACTGCCAATATACCCATGTGCATTAGCCTAAAAATAAGGCATAACTTGTGTTACAACATCGTCTCAGTATATGCAACTCAGCAAACGCTTTTAACCAAAGTGACAATGCAGTGAGTGCATACATTTTTAGTGTGTGATCTCTGTGGGAAATGAATCCACAACATTAGCGCCGGCATTATGCTTAAGTTATGGGTGCCCCAAGGTTCGATACTCGGCCCACTACTGTTTACAATCTATATAAATAACATTGGTAATGCTGTAAAATGCTGATGAAACAGTGTTCCATTGAACCTTTGGTTGGCCAAGCCTTTTCACACTTGAAGTCTGATTATAAGCACTGCGGAGGACACTATTGGATCTAAAGCTAGTACTAAATTCAAACAAAACACATGCTTTTTTTCTAGGTCCCATAACCCAGATTTAAAGGAATTTGTAATTACTGGTATGAATAGTAGTCACAAATTGAGCGAGTTCCTTCCTACAAATATCTTGGTATCTGGCTTGATGACAAACTGTCATTTAAAAAAACATGGCACTGAGCTGGTAAAGATGTTGAAGTTCAAGGTTGGTTTCTTTAACAGGAAAAACACTTTTGTTAATAGGAAGGAAATGGTCCAGGCCACTTATGTCTATTTGGGATAATGGGGATATTATCTACATGCATGCAGCATCATCTACACATAAACCAACAGATGTTGTTTTCCATTGTGCCCTCAGGTTTATTTTTGTTGACTGTTATAGATCTAACCATTGTGTTTTGTATCAAAAAGTGGGTTGGGCCTCTTTGTATGTAAGGAGAGAGCAGCATTTCTTTGTGTTTATCTACAAAACACTCATACAGAAACGTCGTATGCATCTATCATTAATTCAATTTAGACATACAAATGACCAAACCCGGTCTCAGGCTTGGATAACACTGGACGCCCCTTCGGTCTCCACACAGTTGGGTAAAGCTACTTTTAGTTGTTTTGAGCCCTTGATTTTGATTTCACCTTTATTTAACCACGTAGGCCAGTTGAGAGAGCAAGTTCTAATTTACAACTGCGACCTGGCCAAGATAAAGCAAAGCAGTGCAACAAAAAATGACAACACAGTTACACATAAAACGTACAGTCAATAACATGTGGAACAACGTACAGAGCTCTCCGAAAAGAGATGTTCTGGTCCCCCTTGGTTAGTTCAGAGTATTGATCGGAGACCTCTATGTTGATAAATGGGTCTGTTTTTCTTAATATGGTTTGTAATTTTGTATATGATGGATGTATTTATAGAGGGCTCATCTGTAAAAGAGACCCTAGTGTCAGAATGATTTTCCTGTGAAAAAAATAAAATAAAAAATGCTCTTACCACATTCTTACCAATTGAGCCACATCGGACCGAAGGAGCAATAGTATCACTGTTCTAAACAGCTTCTAAACAGCGCACCTAATGTGACGGATTCAAATCTCTGTTAGAAATTTAGAAAGAGGGGGAATCTAATAGCAACAACTAGGATGGTTGCTAATATGACTAGGACTGTTCCTTTGGCTTCTGGACAATCAAAGAAAGTTTATATGAAAACCAATAGAACAGGAGAGAAATGCTATTTAATGGCATGAAGTCTTCATAAAATAATTGCCTCCACACTTTATGGTTGGATTTTTGGTAGGCTACTTTGAAGCAGGGTACGACTTTCCTCGTTACAGGGAAGTAAAACGTTCAGGTTTCAAACAATTGGCACAACGGTCTAAGGCACTGCATCTCAGTGCTAGAGGCGTCACTACAGACCCTGGTTCGAATCCAGGCTGTATCACAACCGGCCGTGATTGGGAGTCACATAGGGCGGAGCACAATTGGCCTAGCATCGTCCGGGTTAGGGTTTGGCTGGGGTAGGCCGTCATTGTATATAAGAATTTGTTCTTAACTAGTTAAATAAAGGTTAACTAAATAAAAAAATACAGCCTCATGCTTACATTGCAAAGTGGTGAGTGACGCGCTAGTAGCCTGCCTACCGTTGACTATAGCCAATGCACTCGAATGGTAAATGGGAGGCTCGCTTTAATTACGAGTTGAGAAATACAAATAGTAACTCTTTTTAAAGTGTGGCCATCAAAACAGTTAACAATTCTAAATGCAATCGTGTGCTATTTGTTACACAATGACTGGGCTTATAAAAGGATGTTTCACTCCAGTAGGCTACCAGCTTTTTGAGGAGCTGCTCTCCAGCTGTCTGACAGTTGACCGGCCATTCCGCTCCTCAGACGAGGCTCTGTATGATGTACGCGCGTGATAAGTAAGATGCATGATTATGGCTAACGAAAACACACTTGCCAATTTAATTCCAGTAAATTATGCAAATTAACCTACAGACCGATTAGCATGACTGGTCAAATGCATTTTTGGTGGCTAACTGATTAGCATCCGAATTTAGCATACAGTGCCTTCAGAAAGTATTCACACCCCATTGCATTTTTCAAATTTTATTGTGTTACAACCTGAATTTAAAATGTATTAAATTTAGATTTTTTTTGTCACTGGACTACACATAATACGCCATAATGTCAAAGTGGAATGTTTTTCAAAATGTTTACAAATTATGATTAAAAATTAAAAGCCACAAGGTCTGGAGTCAATAAGCATTCAATCCTTTTGTTCATGGCAAGACAAAATAAGTTCAGGAGTAAACATTTGCTTAACAAATCACAAATTGCATGGACTCACTCTGTGTGCAATAGTGTTTAACCCTTTAAACCCCAATATAAATTCTAGAATGCTGCTGTAGATTACTGAGAATTTTCAAGATAAAGCTCATTCTCACACATTTCAAACAAACAGACATAGCTCCAAAACAAAAGAACAAAATTACAATTACAAGTTAACTTATTATCGAATAGGTTGGGCTCTTTAAAACTATGACAGCACATTCATGTCAATGGGAATAACACTCATTTTGTCTTCCATTGTGTAAAGACACTATCAAAAAACGATTAACACTCAACACAACAAAAAACCCTAGAGTTTTACATTTCAGTACACCTGACTAAATTACTCACTTAAAAATGTACCAAGCACAACCCATACTTATAAATATTATTTACATATGAATAAATCAAATTATCCAAAATGTGATCAGAGGACAATATCCAGAAACTACACAAAGTAGTCCATTTGATTGACAATGATTCTTACTTCTGTAACAATGTAGAAATGCAAACAACTATTCAGAGCCTACAGTATTTCAAAATGTAGGTAACCTCTCTCAATAAGATTTAGTACAGACCAGGGCTGACACAAAATGTAGAAATAGTAGCCTACTTTGACAATTCAGTGAATGCAACAAGTATTAGATAGAGACGGAAAAAGAGAATATACAAAACACAACAAACTGTTCAGAGACAAAAGACTTGTAGGACAAATTCATATTTCACACTGTCACTTTAGCGTTTGCAATTAGCCTACAACATGGAACTTCTAGATGCATGGCCCCATCCTGCAAAGTGGCATAGACCACCCAAAATGAGGTTTCTACATATCTCCCATTTTTTACACTGCGTCCACTCTGGATGCACACCAAACACCCTCTCTTGTGCCCTTCAAACTTCACCTGCTTTCAAATGAGTTACATCTTGGTCCACACACCTTGGTGCCACACCCGTCTCCCCTCTTCCTGCCACTGTAGCAATATCAAAGTGAATGCACAAGCAGCATTTTGAATGCCTTCAGGGACCAGCGCCTGTGTTTTCTGGGAAGGGGCCTTTGCAGGATCCCTCATAAAATGTACGCTTATGATGGCAATGTTGAGCATCCTCCAAAACACATACGTCCACCATTTTCTACCTGTGCGTCCAACATTGTAATAGCTCCTCAGTTGGTCAAGATGGTCAACCCCGCCCACGTTCTTGTTGTAATCCATTACAAGCTCTGGAACAGATAGAAGTTCCTACTACTTTTAAAAACAACTCCAAAACCCATGCCACTGTCACTTTAGGCCCAGGCTGTGTGGTACTAGGGTGAATGGTGGGACTCGCCATGGAAGTGTAGGCTCCCCTCTCGGGTGTGCCCCCTCTCCCTCTACTCTTGTCTCCCTCCTCTTCACATCTCTATCCCTCCAATTATTTCCTATTCCTCCCTGCCTTTTACTGCTGAGCCCTGACTCTCCACATCACTTCCTTCACTGTCACTGACCTGGAAGAACAGTAACAGAGGGAGAGGAGAGGAGCAACAAATAGGATACAATTGTAGTCAGGAACATAATCTCTCTCCCCGTCTCGCTCTTCCTTCCTCTACACACACACTCTTCCTAATAAGGCGTGTCCATAATAAATAGTGTGATAAAGTTAGCTACACGCCTCCCATTCCACACATGCATGCACACACACTCTCTCTCTCCTCCAATCAACTCTTGCTTTCTTGCCTGAGACTAACTACAGAGTTCACCAATGTTAGGCGATTTGTTACGAAGCTGGGACAGTTTCCAAATGAACTGCATCGGTAGAAAAACGGGACAAAACAAGCAACGTGTTAGCTGGCTATCTGCACCTAGCAAACCATAACCTAAGACCGACAGATAAACACAATTTACTCTAGCCTTCATTGCAGTGGCTAGTTAGCAGGTTGTCTGTAGTATTGAAAGTGAGGTGAGGTTGACGTTTCGTGAGCGCCGAATGTACAGCTACACACAACTTTTCTTGCCTGACAGATTAACTAAGCTGTAGCAAGCAGTTTCCATATAATTACATCGGTAGAAACAAGAGAAAACAAGCAACTAGTTAGTGGACTATATACAGCTAACGTTAAACACTGCAACTATTTCCATGAGACAGAGAGCAATCATTCGAGCTTGACCACTGGCACGGATGTGCAACCAAATTATGATTTACTAATCTGTGAGCTATTCCCCAAGTTTCTTCAACCGATCGCTACCCGCACCTACCCGCCTGTCCAACATCAATACTCTGGACGGCTCTGATTTAGAATACGTGGACAACTACAAATACTTAGGTGTCTGGTTAGACTGTAAACTCTCCTTCCAGACCCATATCAAATATCTCCAATCCAAAGTTAAATCTAGAATTGGCTTCCTATTTCGCAACAAAGCATCCTTCACTCATGCTGCCAAACATACCCTTGTAAAACTGACCATCCTACCAATCCTCGACTTTGGCGATGTCATTTACAAAATAGCCTCCAATACCCTACTCAACAAATTGGATGCAGTCTATCGCAATCCGTTTTGTCACCAAAGCCCCATATACTACCCACCATCGCGACCTGTACGCTCTCGTTGGCTGGCCCTCGCTTCATACTCGTCGCCAAACCCACTGGCTCCATGTCATCTACAAGACCCTGCTAGGTAAAGTCCCCCCTTATCTCAGCTCGCTGGTCACCATAGCATCTCCCACCTGTAGCACACGCTCCAGCAGGTAGATCTCTCTCGTCACCCCCAAAACCAATTCTTTCTTTGGCCGCCTCTCCTTCCAGTTCTCTGCTGCCAATGACTGGAACGAACTACAAAAAGCACTGAAACTGGAAACTCTTATCTCCCTCACTAGCTTTAAGCACCAACTGTCAGAGCAGCTCACAGATTACTGCACCTGTACATAGCCCACCTATATTTTAGCCCAAACAACTACCTCTTTCCCTACTGTATTTAATTAATTAATTTATTTTGCTCGTTTGCACCCCATTATTTTTATTTCTACTTTGCACATTCTTCCATTGCAAATCTACCATTCCAGTGTTTTACTTGCTATATTGTATTTACTTTGCCACCATGGCCTTTTTTTGCCTTTACCTCCCTTATCTCACCTCATTTGCTCACATCGTATATAGACTTGTTTATACTGTATTATTGACTGTATGTTTGTTTTGCTCCATGTGTAACTCTGTGTCGTTGTATGTGTCGAACTGCTTTGCTTTATCTTGGCCAGGTCGCAATTGTAAATGAGAACTTGTTCTCAACTTGCCTACCTGGTTAAATAAAGGTGAAATAAATAAATAAAAATCAAACATTGAAGACACCAAACTGCTGTTTACTTATTTCACTCACCTCGACATCATCACTTTTCGAAGAGCAAGGACGTGTGCGAATCACCAACCAACATAGATAAAGCCTCTTTCACAGTGAAAAGTCATGTCTGCTTCTGCGATGTCATATTCAAATAATGAAGTTTTTTTTTAAAGTAAAAATGACAGCATACCCTGTTTCCGGTTGATGACAACAGCCACGGCAATATGAAAACAGGTTGTTAGAAAGTTCATTTTTCAATATTGACAGAGATATTGTTAGAAAAACAAGGCTGTTCGTGGCGTTACAGTAATTTAAAGAAAGGCCGTTGACGGCCGTTTGGGTTGTAAAAGTTAATATGATTTTTGAAAGACTACCTCATCTCTGTACCCCAAACATACAGATAATTGTAAGGTCCCTCAGTTGAGCACTGAATTTCAAGCACATATTCTACCACAAAGACCAGGGAGGCTTTCCAATACCTTACAAAGAAGGGCACTTATTGGTAGATGGGAAAAAGAAAAAAAGCAGACAGTGAATATCCCTTTGACCATGGTGAAGTTACTCATTACACTTTGGATGGTGTATCAATACACCCGGTCACTACAAAGATACAGGCGTCCTTCCTAACTCAGTTGCCGGAGAGGAAGGAAACCACGAGGCCAATGGTGACTTTAAAACAGTTAACGTTAGAGTTTAATGGCTGTGATGGGAGAAAACTGAGGATGGATCAACAACTTTGTAGTTATGCCACAATACTAACCTAATTGACAGAGTGCAAAGAAGGAAGCCTGTACAGAATAAATATATTCCAAAAACAAGCTTCCAGTTTGCAACAAGGCACTACTATAATACTGCAAAAAATCTAGCAAAGCAATTCACTTTTTGTTCTGAATACAAAGTGTTGTGTTTGGGGCAAATCCAATACAACACATTACTGAGTACCACTCTCCATATTTTCAAACATAGTGGTGGTATGCTTGTAATCATTAAGGACTGGGGAGGTCTTTCAGGATAAAAAAAATAAAATGGAACGGAGCGAAGCACAGGCAAAATCAGTGAATGTGGCAGAGTTACAGTTTTGACTGAAATCTACTTGAAAATATATGGCAAGACCTGAAAATGGTTGTCTAGCAATGATCAACAACCAATTTGACATGGCTTGAAGAAAATTGAAAGGAACAAATGGGCAAATGTTGCACAATACAGGTGTGGAAAGCGCTTAGATATTTACCTAGGAAGACTCACAGCTGTAATCATTGCCAAAAGGTACTTCTACAAAGTATTGACTCAGGAGTGTGAATACTTATGTAAATTAGATATTTCTGTATTAAATTTTCAATACATTTGCAAAAAGTTTTCACTGTCATTATGGGGTATTGTGTGTAGATGGGTGATTTTGTATTTTTATTTAATCAATTTTGAATTCAGGCTGTAACAACAAAATCTGGAATAAGTCCAGGGTTCCTTTCAGAAGGCACTGTACCTCTATCTTTGTGCGGTAGAGCACTAGCCGGCGCAGTTGGGTGAGCTTGGAGATGTGTGTAAAGGCCTGGGGGTGGAGGCGGTCGCACGAGGACAGGTTGAGCTCCTGCAGCCCGGGACACGTCTGGGAGATGACCTCCAGACACGGTTCACTCAGGAAGTGACAACACGACAGCTCCAGACACACCAGGCTCCCGCCACATGCCTTCATGAAGCTGAGGGGGAGGAGGGGGAGGAAGTCAGACCTGTGTTGTGGCGTGGCAACACAATATTAACAGGGAAGTTCCGGATTTGACAACTTTATGTTAGTTTCAGTCTCAAGATTTATTAGTTGCATATACGGGATACACATGGTATACACCGTCCAACTAAAAAAATGCTTACTTGCAGGTTCCTTCTCGACAATGTAACAACAATAAATAATAAAAGGTAAGAATATGAACATAAAGTAAATGGCTCAGTAGAATAAAGATTTTAGCACAAGTAAAACACAGAACGGTACAATTTATAGTCCAATATTCACACAGTTGGCTCCTCACCCTGAAATCAACAGAAGTGATGGGCACACACATGCCACACTGAAGACGGAGACCAATGAACCACAAATGTCCAGATCCTCTAGCCCCCCAATCCCATAACTCACCTGCTGAAGCCAGTGAGGGTGAGGGCTCCACGGTTGCCGGTCCAGGAGAGGTTGAGTCTCTGGAGCAGGGTGCAGCGGCCCTGCAGGTGGCCCAGGGAGGTGTCACTGAGGCGAGCCCAGTATGGCTGCAGGCTCAGCTGGATGTACTGGAGGGGGTCACAGCAGTGCTGGTGGAGCAGCTTACAGGTCTGGGTTAGGCGACACAGGTCGGGCAGGGTCAGGTGGCTGACTATCAGCTGGATTAACTGCAGGGGGAGAGGGAGGGAGAGATAATTACAGAAAGAGAATAAGAGAGAAGGGAGGATGGTGGGAGAAGGGTAGAGGGAGAGAGAAAGATACATAATGGAGGAAAGAGGAATAAGGAAAGCAAGAAAGAAAGCAAGACATGTAAACAGACGGGATGATGTCAGGAAGAGCGGATTAATATAAAAAAGTGCATGTGGCACACACACAAAGCAATATTCTTGTGGCAGTGAGTTTCAGTGTGGCAGTGACTCTGCTTGTTTGTGCAATATGGATGTGTGCTTCTCTCAGTAAGACAGAGGTAGAGAGAGAATAGATGTGTGTATGTGTGCAGTGAATAAACAATACCATGTTGAACACAGTGTATCAGCAAGCAGATAATAGCTATATTGTATTACACACACACAGCGGTTTGGAGAGTAGTACATAAAACCAAGAGAATAGCCAGTGTTTTTAAGCTTGTCTTAGAAAATATGACATGCCTTTATGACATGAAAATTACTAAGCATAATATCAAATATCTCCATGGGTCCAAGTTTAGGTCTATGGGAGATATATTTTGTCCAATTAAGTCCACGCAAAGTGCAAAAACTGCCCAAGATATCCTAAGCATAAACATGTTCAGTAGATAGGACAACACTCAAAGCTGCAATATGTTACTTTTTGGGCGACCCGACCGAATTCACATAAAAAAAATCTATATCACATGTTATAGATCTGTCATTCTCATTAAAAGCAAGTATAAGAAGCATTATATCTGTTCTATGTGTGCTATTTCTATGCTTACATTAAGTTTCACTTCTGCATATTTTACTTTCAAGTTTTGTACACCAGTTTCAAACAACTGAATATAAAATATTTTTGGTTATGGAAAATATTTTTCATAGCGGTTTAGATGGTACAACGATTCTCTACACTGTACTTGCTTGTTTTAGTCCCAAACTGAAATCAGGCGAACTATTCACATTTTTGCAACCAGGAAATGGCGGAGCAATTTCTGCATAGTCCATCTTTAAAACCAAAGTGAGAATTGTTTGGAAAACAGCATCTTGCAATTGTCCTGCAACTATTGCTGTTTCGTGGACAGAAAATGCAGCCACATACGAGTGTTGTAGTATATGTGAGTGTCTAATAGCGTATTCTCCCTACCTCGTAGGGCAGTTTATCGAAGTATCCATTCCCCAGGTTAATGTGCTTGCCATCTCCGGCCTGTCGGAAGGAGGCTCCCGGGTCAGACAGCTCCTCATCACTGTCACTCAGATCACAGATGTCGATCCTGGGCATCTTATAAAGGGAGAGGATGGGCCTCTCTTTCTGGCCGCGCAGGACGACGGCGTCCAGCTCTGTGTAGTACTTTAGAAGGGAGCTGTTAACCTCCACGCGGATCAAGTTGGTGGGGAAGCTCAGCTGCTTGATGCTGGGGGAGAACTGCCTGGCCTGGGGGGTCAGTACCTTGGTGGGCTCCTCAGCCCACAACACCTCCCACCTGGGGACAGACAGAGGTACACCTCTCAGGAGGTAAACACACACTCACCACTCTTTAATCTGAGACATTCAGGGCAGTTTTCCCATACACATACTAAGCCTAGTCCTGAACTAATAAAATGTGCTCAATGGAGAATCTAAGTGAAAGTGCTTCTTATTCCGAGAAATGGCTTAATCTGTGTCCGGGAAACCAGCCCATAGAGTACAAACACAAATTCTGTTGTGGTCCTCTGTAGCTCAGTTATTAGAGCATGGCGATTGCAACGCCAGGCAAGGGTTAGAGTCCCAGGACTACCCATTTGTAAAAAATAACATAAGAAATGTGCACCCATGACTTTAAAAAGGTCCAATGCAGCAGTTTTAATCTCAATATCAAATCATTTCTGGGTAACAATTAAGAACCATACTGTGATTACTTTTGACCATTTTAATTGATAACAAACAAAATAGCTTCTTAGCAAAGAGCAGTTTCTCAAGCAATAATTTTTCTAGGACTGTTTGAGTGGAGAGGGGGAAACTGAAAACTAGCTGTTATTGGCAGAGAGGTTTGGAACTCTTATCTTATTGGTCTATTAACTAATTAATAGAAAAACTCAATTCCACAATTGAGAGCATCTTGACTGGCTGCACCCTTGCTTGGTTTGACAACTGCACCTCCCTCGATCGCATGGCACTACGGAGGGTGGTGCGGACAGCCCAGTACATCACTGGGGCCGAGCTCCCTGCCATCCAGGACCTCTATATCAGACGGTGTGAAAGGAAGGCGCGGATAATTGTTAAAGAATCCAGGCACCCAAGCCATAGACTGTTCTCTCTGTTTCCACACAGCAACTGGTACCGGAGCAACAAGTATGACACCAACAGGCTCCTGAAGAGCTTCTATCACCAAGCCATAAGACTGCTAAACAGATAACAAAATGGCTACATGGACTATCTGCATTGAACCTTGTATTACATTTTTATTTTTGCACAGACTATGCACACACTCACTCTATGCTCAGTCCTTAATTTGCTCACACACACAAATACTGACTGTAAACACACACGCTAGTCTGTTACATATCCTGATGCCTAAAACTCCAATTAAACGGTGTCTCAAATAGCCGCCTGTCCCTTTTAATAGTCGGGCATCGGCACACATTTCAGCCTGTTTCAAATAAACGCCAGGTCTAAATGACTTGTTTGAGGTTACCATGGACACAGCTTTGATATTCCTACAGTCATGTGCATTAAAAACATTCTTTAAAAATGCTGTCATCGTTGCTTGCCATGGCGCCACCAAAAAGAAAACACGGCTTGTAATTACCGGTACCGCTCTCCATGGTGCTGAATGGCAAAATTGGGGTTTATGATAGAGGCAGCTTAGTCTTTGCAAGTCTGACCTGCGATAGATTTGTTATTATAATGGTCACAACAAACAATGTGGTAGTCTTTTCAAAATTGTATTGAGAAAGTGCTGTGTGCATTAAGGAAATAGACGACTGACTCAAATAGAATCCTGTCTCATAATACGCACCGGTTGTGTTGAGAGATTGAAGTAAACGAACACCCCGGCTATTAACTTAAGTTTTACGGTATATATTTTTTTAAACCTTCATTTTACCAGGTAAGTTGACTGAGAACACATTCTAATTTACAGCAACGGCCTGGGGAATAGTTACAGGGGAGAGGAGGGGGGGATGAACGAGCCAATTGTAAGCTGGGGATGATTAGGTGACCGTGATGGTATGTGGGCCAGATTGGGAATTTAGCCAGGATACCAGGGTGAACACCTCTACTCTTACGATAATTGTCATGGGATCTTTAGTGACCATAGAGTGTCAGGACACCCGTTTAACATCCCATTCGAAAGACCCCAATTACTGCCTTGGGATCTTTTTCTTTAGACCAGAGGAAAGGGTGCCTCCTACTGGCCCTCCAACACCACTTCCAGCAGCATCTGGTCTCCCATCCAGGGACCTACCAGAACCAACCCTGCTTAGCTTCAGAAGCAAGCCAGCAGTGGGATTCAGGGTGGTATATAGGGAAGGTGTGAAAGTGGTTATGGATGAAAAACAGAGATTTCACAATAGAAGATTTGTCAAACTACATTTCTACAACCCGAGTCCCACACCACCACTGGTCCTTACCTGACGTCTGTGGGAGGGTTCTGAGAGAAGGGGTTGAGGGAGCAGGCCATGATCTGGACAATGGCCCCCGGGTGGTAGGTCTCCAGCACCTCCACAGCTGTGGGGTAGACGGGCTCCTCGAAGGCCAGCTCGATGTAGTCCTGGCTATGGAAGGCCTTGGGCGTGCGGCGGAAGGGCAGAGGTGCGCTGGCACACTGCTCCCACCACGTCCCGTAGGCCCTGAACACGGCCGTCTGGGTGAAGTCCCCAGAGCTGGGGTAGACGTTGGGCATGCCGGCCAGGTTCCACATGGTGTATGACATGCTGTTCTCACTGCCGTAGTGGGAGCTGAAGTCCAGCACCTCTATAGGATAGGATAAGGTTAGTCCATCTGATCCCAATCCATCAGACAAAAGCACACAAACACACATTTTGGGAGGAGCAGTGTCAGCTCCAGTGCAGCACACCTGGAGCTATTTTAAGGGGTTGGACTAAGTGCCTTTCTCAAGGGCACAATAGCAGGTGAAATATTATACCTTTGGCATACTGTTCCACCTCCACGCTGATGGGCAGGGTGGCCCGCTGGCCTGACTCCACGGCCCGCCTGCTGGTCAGCGCCTCACCCCGAGTTCCGCTCCTGGACCGGCGCCGCAGACAGATATAGTAGAACATGCTCAGGAGGGTTAGCATAGGGAACAGTGGGTCAGGGGAGCAGTGGGCTGGGTGTGGCTTGTGGGATGAGGCCCCAGAAGCCGCCTGGCTCGGGAGGTCGTGCTCAACACAGAGCAGGCTACAGGCCCAGCCACATACAGGACCTGTGGGTTAGGGAAAGAGACAAAAAGACACACAAGGCAAGAGTTAGAAAAGCAAGACAGAAAAAGATTCCCCATTGATCTTCAAATGCTAGTAGTAAAACCTTGGGCATATTCTTTTTTTTTTTCTTCACAAATAAGCAAATGTATCTGTCTAAGTAATGGATCGAAGTCAACTTTATAGCTTGCTATTACAATAATAGATTTTATTAAAAACTAAATGTTTCTTGCTCATGATGTTATTGAGTTCTTGACCTCACAATCAGCCAGATTCAAGTAACTTCCACTGTGGTTCTGAAACTTGAAGTATTGTGGCACAATCAATAATTGCATCATTAATTTCAATCTTCATTTGAACAAGAGGGCTTTGTGTTGGAGCCTATTTCTTCCTATTTAAAAAATAAAAGGTAGGCCTACCTGTTTGACAGACAGATTTAGGCTATAGGCTGATATGTTCATAGATTTGGTCGTTCAATTACTCCACCCACCATGCACTCTTTAAATAGCCTACCTCCATGTCAGTGAAGGGCTGTTAAGTTAAATCCAAGACTCAAATTGAGGGGGTATGAGAGGGTGCCATAAGCCTGCCTTTTATTAAAGAAAATGTCAAAAAGCAGAGGCCATCTTCGTCGTCTTAAAACAGTGCCTTCGGAATGTACTTTTCCCACGTTGTTAGGTTACAGCCTTATTCTAAAATTGATTGGGGGAAAAAAACAATGACAAAGAAACAGGTTAAGACATTTTCTCTAATTTATAAAAAAAATATATAAAAAAATATCACATTTACATAAGTATTCAGACCCTTTACTCAGTACTTTGTTGAAGCCTTGAGTCTTCTTGGGTATGACGCTACAAGCTTGGCACATCTGTATTTGGAGAGTATCTCCCATTTCTTTTCTGCAGATCCTCTCAAGCTCTGTCAGGTTTGATGGGGTTGCACAGCTATTTTCAGGTCTCTGCAGAGATGTTCGATCGGGTTCAAGTTCGGGTTCTGGCTGGGCCACTCCAAGACATTCAGAGACTTGTCCCGAAGCCACTCCCGCATTGTCTTGGCTGTGTGCTTAGGGTTATTGTCCTGTTGGAAGGTAAACCTTCACCCTAGTTGGAGGTCCCGAGCGCTCTGGAGCAGGTTTTCATCAAGGATCTCTCTATACTTTGCGCCGCTCATCTTTGCCTCAATCCTGACTAGTCTCCCAGTCCCTGCCGCTGAAAAACATCCCCACAGCATGATAACCACCATGCTTCACAGTGGGGATGGTGCCAGGTTTCCTCCAGACGTGATGCTTGGCATTCAGGCCAGAGTTCAATCTTGGTTTCATCAGACCAGAGAATCTTGCTTCTCATGGTCAGAGTCTTTAGGCGACTTTTGGCAAACTCCAAGTGGGCTGTCATGTGCCTTTTACTGAGGTGGGGCTTCCGTCTGGTCACTCTACCATAAAGGCCTGATCGGTGGAGTGCTGCAGAGATGGATGTCCTTTTGGAAGGTTCTCCCATCTCCACAGAGGAACTCTGGAGTTCTGTCAGAGTGACCATCGGGTTCTTGGTCGCCACCCTGACCAAGGCCCTTCTCCCCCGATTGCTCAGTTTGGCCGGGCAGCCAGCTCTTGGAAGAGTCTTGGTGGTTCCAAACTTCTTTGATTTAAGAATGATGGAGGCCACTGTGTCCTTGGGGACATTCAATGCTGCAGACATGTTTTGGTACCCTTCCCCAGATCTGTGCCTTGACATAATCCTGTCTAAGAGGTCTACGGACAATACCTTCGACATCATGGCTTGGTTTTTGCTCTGACATGCACTGTCAACTGTGGGACCTTATATAGGTAGGTGTGTGCCCTTCCAAATCATGTCCAGTCAATTGAATTTACCACAGGTGGACACCAATCAAGTTGTAGAAACATCTCAAGGGAGATCAATGGAAACAGGATGCACCTGAGCTCAAAGGGTCTGATTACTACTGTAAATAAGGTATCCGTTTTTGTATTTTTAATACATTTCTAAAAATCTGTTTTTGCGTCGTAATTATGGGCTATTGTGTGTAGATTGCTGAGGATTTTTAAATTTAATCCAATTAAGAATAAGGGCAGTAACATAACAAAAAGTGAAGGGGTCTGAATAAGTTCCGAAGGCACTGTATAACAGCGCATTAGGTCCGCAATGTTTTATGCTGGAAGCAAGCTGTAAAATACAGATGAAAGACGTGACTCGGATGCATATGGGAATATCATTGTTTAGTTGACATTCAGAGGCTGAGCTACAACCTTCTATAGCCGAAGAAACAAAAACTAGACTTTACTTGGGAAGTAATCTAATTGTCACCATCAATTGATTAAGCTACTCACTTTTTGTACAATAAAATATGTTTAAACCCAGACAGTTTTAGGGAAACACTTGTAACCTTCTCTCATTGGGTTAAGCCACGGAGGAAAAGTAGCCAGCAGTTAAAACATACATTTTTATCCGTGAGTAGGCATACTCTGTCTGCGTAGGCCTAACTTTTGAAAGTACTAAGCTCAGATTCCTAATAAAGTCTCAGATTGAATTAATAACAGGGACAGTTTCGTTGCAAACAAGACACACTGATTTGGCATGCAAATCCACGTCATTCTATGTCATTTTAATACCACACAAATTACAGAAACTATCCCTGTTAATAATTAAATCTGAGGCGTAATTAGGAATCTGAGCTTGGTACTTTCAAAAGTTAGGCCTGCCCAGACAGGGTATGCTTACCCATGCAGACAATAAGATGATAGATTCATCCAATGTTTTTACTATAAATGAGATCTTTCCACCCCTACTCT
This sequence comes from Oncorhynchus masou masou, assembly GCF_036934945.1. Taxonomy (NCBI): domain Eukaryota; kingdom Metazoa; phylum Chordata; class Actinopteri; order Salmoniformes; family Salmonidae; genus Oncorhynchus; species Oncorhynchus masou. The sequence goes on along the minus strand of NC_088241.1, from coordinate 29,436,365 downwards.
TCTCCACAGTGAACCCACAACCATCTGGCTCACAGCCCTAAGCACTATCAACATTTCTGCATTGCCATGTAATGCTAACAGGACAAAAAGTCAAAGAAGTGAAGGCAAATGGTAGACATGTTCTCTGCTATTCATATTGTTTTAATTATTATTTGGGGTATAGGGGAGGGTCACTTGTTTTTCAAAGCATTCAGGGAGGGTTTAGGTTAAATATATTTTGTTTGAGGGAGGGCCATCCATTTTCATTTCAGAGGTCAGACTTTCTCCATGTAACCCTTATTATAACATTTACTCCCTAAACTGACATCATATGTTTTAGTCTACAACAGTTTGAGTATTATTCTCTACCTTAGCAGTATGTATGTTTTTTGGTTTGCTGTCTGTTTCTTCACACCAAACAGATGTTTGCCACAGTACCACTCTGCCACACGGTGGAGAAAATGGGCTAACTCTCCTTGATTACTAGTCCTGATGATGTCACTTTGGTTGGAGGTAAGTAGCAAATGGGCTCAAGGAGAGGGATATACTACAAAGCAAGATCAATGAGTTAGCCAGCTAACTTGTCTAAATATTCTGAAAAAAACATTTACATTTTATTTTTTAAGATGAGCTTGAAATAGGCATGGTCTGATTGACCCAACAACCAAAAACATATTTCTTAGTTGAGCTTTTCTAATGAACCAGATAGCTGGCTTACTTATTGATTCTGTGGTTCTGTGTAGCCAGTTGGTAGAGCATGGTGCTTGCAACATCAGGACTGTAGGTTCTACAGGGACCAGTATGAAGAAAACACATTCTGAAAATGTATGCACTCACTACTAGAAATCACTCTGGATAAGTGTCTGCTAAATGACTCAAATGCTAAATGTAGTACACCCCTCAGTTTTTGGTCAGATAGCACACAAAACACTCCCCAATGAGATCACACCACTCATGTTATTATCGAAGTTCACACTGTAGTTTCAGTGTTACACAAAAACGCCTAGTCTAGGCTTAATGTTACATGTCTAAAATGAGGAAGAACTGCTGTCGTACTTCCTGCCTAACCATTTGGTTTTCCAATAACACAATCCTCCTCTTTGGTTAGGCCTAGGCTATATCAATGTCATAAAGCAATCATAAATTATAGCCTGCTTCACCACATGAATTTAGACTCAAACCAACAGATTGGAAAGCAAGTTTCCTTGCAAAGATACTGGCAAAAGGATAAAAGCATTTCAGCACCAGATAATACCTTCAAAAAGTACAATTGTATTATTGATAAACAATACTTAAACGTTGAGCTGAAACATCAAAGCTTTAGATGTTCCTTCACAGATGTGTCAAATTATCTTTCCTCTACTTCCCTCTGTGGGCCTACCCCCACCCCAGCCAATTTTTGTAGCTAGAATCACTTTAGTTTCCACAAATTCTTGACATAGCTAAGCTAACCCTACCCCAAACATCTGTCAACTAGCGACAGAACATGCCATTGCAGCAATGCCAGATATAGCTTGTTACGTCGTCGTCGTTGTTGTTGTTACGTTAATTAGTTGTTCTTGTGATGTACTGTAGCTAGCTAATGAGAAACCATGGAACACACATTAACGTTAATCACCCAGGAATGTGGCTAGGTTCGCTGTGATTATCTTGACATATGGTGGACCAAAAATAAACCATTAAAAAGAAATATAATTTCAGCTAAAATTGATGCAAATGCACACTTAATCTAATATTCAGAAGACATGATAATATGACGTTTGTAACTGAATAACATGTAAGTGGATATTGTAGCCAGATAGCTAACGTTAGCTAGCATGATTTGTCTAGCTAGCAAACGAACAACCACTGTGGCAGACTCAATAATAAGAACAAACATAACAAGGTTTAATATGTACTTACGTTAACAGTAGATCAAATTAAGCATTCATATAGCAAGACTGTCTTTGTTCCATATCTGAGATTATTTTAGCGGAAATCCTAAAACGGCAGACTTTTGTTCTCACTTCTGTTTACATCGAGTATTAATGCCTATGAAGCAGAGCATTGTGGGAATTATAGTCTTTTGTACTGGAAATATATTTATTCTGGTTGTGTGTGTGATTATAATCAGGAATTTAAAAAAAGTGTGAATAAAACATTTGTCTGTCAGAATTGACTGAGAATGTAGTGCTGTGACATTTATCCTCTCCTAACAGAGCACTCTCCTGCCACAACCTGCCTCTGACCTCTCAAGGCAGAGGGACTGCATTGTTGGCTGTCCGTCACTCACTCACTCACACACACACATAAACTTAATAATATATATATATATATATATATATATATATATATACACACACAGACAGAGAGAGAGAGAGAGAGAGAGAGAGATTAATGGATGCTTATGGTCATGTCTTGGCTAGCATTTGCATAGATGAATGACTTGTCCAGTCACTTTGTCTCTCTGGTGCATTGAGGCCCTATTGTCACCACAAAAGAGCAGTGGGTCTCTATGGAACCCTCAGCAGCCAATCACAAGCCAAGCTCTCATTAGCAGGCGTCCTTTGTGGGTGAAGAGAGCTGATTAATTACCTTTGACTAACAGAGCTGCATTTCTCTCTTTCTATCAATTTGAACCTTTTGGGTTTTTTTTTTTTTTTTTTAAATACATAATTTTCATGAACATCAAAAACTTTTTTTTATCTTTGAAGCTTTGATTTCAATTCAAATAGCCAAATATATTTAACATCATAAATTAATTGACACGATTAGCATATTTTTCTTGTCAGACAAAAATTAGAAAGGAGAACAATTCAATGCGTTCAGTTGTATTAAATGTTAAAAAATTGTAATAATTTCCTTTGATTATTTCTTATCACTAGAATAGGCTTTGAGACTGCTGCGGTCATTGGACACTGGCTGAGGTACATTACCAAGACACTGGAACAGAGGAGAGTATCAGAGGAGAAGCTGGTGTCCATCCAGCTGCAGAGTTAACGAGAGAGGAGGGGGATGATTTGGAGCCAGCAGGCACCGGGGCTGCCAGTTCTGTGATTGACAGTTCCTCTAGGCATCACCGCCGCCTAGCCTGTCTACTGTCAGGCCTTTGTTCCGGCCCACTGTGCACACATGCATATACACATGGGTGAGCACACACAAATGCAAATGACCACACACACATAGACACACACACACACACACACAAAAAAGTTCATTTCTGTCCCTGTGCTTTGCCCCAGCTGTCAGAAGCTTAGTTAAATAATGAATCTGCCCCTCTCTTGCCTCTGTGGAGAGGCTAAAGAGGGGGTCAGACTAACGTAATGTAAAATACTGGCTTGCTTAGCGAGTACCACTTCCTCCCGATTCGGCCCATACCTGGTGCAAACTCGGGACCTCTGCCTTACTAGAACATGTGATCACCCTCCTGAAGCGTCTTACCGGTCGGTGCCACACTTCAAGCTGGCTAGTCGCTGGGGCAAGTGGGGACACTTCAAGCTGAGGAGAAAGTTTCACACATCCACATATGCTACATTCACCCCTCAAACTTACTCAACAGCGACCCCAGCGTTGAGCTGAGCGCAACTGTAGATTTGGGTCACGGAACCATTGTAAAGGACATCACGCTGCTTGCTTAGTGAGTACCACCTCCCGATTCGGGGGGAGGGGGGGAGGGGGGGTGGTTGACGGGGGAGGTTCTCTTCTGCACTGTTCAACCAATCCAGTAAATGTCGAGGAGAAGTTCAGAGGGAGTGTAGCCTTGTTATCGTCCAAAAGCGGAAGTCACATCACAGGCTTCCTTCCATTTCCCCTGGAAGCCGACAGACAGTAGAGAGAGAAGCCACTCTGCATTGTTATAGCCATGCTCAACTTCCCAGGCAGCCTTAGTCAAGCCACATGGGGTAACATCTCATGGAGTGCATAGAACATCCAGCCATGCCTAGTGCCCATCCCCCTCGACATTAGCATAGAATCTGACCAATGCCATGCCTTACCATAGAAATAGATAGGGTGCACTCAGTATGTTCACCAACCCTCATCGAAGTTGAATATAGAAAAGAGACAATGGTAGACAATGTCAAAATAATATATATATATATATATATATATATATGATTTTTCTCACGTCAAATAAGTCAGCGGTCAAACGTCCCAGTTATTACAAACTTGACTTCCAGGTGCCAGCATGTTTATTATTCACATGCATTTGATATCCCAACATATCACCCCAGCATGATGCTCGACTGAAGTCACATCACAGGCTGCTGCACAAGGTATCCTCTACAAACACAGAGGGTAAAGAAAGGTGAAGAAAGACTGAGGTTGAAAAGAGAGGAGGTAATGTTTAAGTGGGGGGAAAAGCAGTGAATGCAGTGAATAATAGAGGAGGGTAGGTGTATACTGTATCAATATGAAGAATAGAAGAGAAGATGAAGGAAAATTCAAGAAAGTGAGTGGAATGGCACAGAAACACAGCAAAAGACACACACACTCACCTGAAATCATACACCTATTGCGTTACAACCAAGGGCACAGGAGGCTTTTAGTGAGATTGTAGGAGGAGATGCTAGGGGAAAAAAACAAAGAGGACTGAAGACGAAGAAGAGCATTCTTTGCATTTTTTAATCTGATATACAGGTGAAGTCAGAAGTTCACATACACTTGGAGTCATTAAAACTTGTTTGACTACCTCATCTCTGTTCCCCACACAAGGTACCTCAGTCGAGCAGTGAATTTCAAACACAGATTCTACCACAAAGACCAGGGAGGTTTTCCAATGCCTTGCAAAGAAGGGCACCCACAGTTGAAGTCGGAAGTTTACATACACTTAGGTTGGAGTCATTAAAACTCATTTTTCTTGTTAACAAACTATAGTTTTGGCAAGTCGGTTAGGACATCTACTTTGTGCATGACAAAAGTCATTTTTCCAACAATTGTTTACAGACAGATTATTTCACTTATAATTGTATCTGTATATAACTGTATCACAATTCCAGTGAATTTCAGAAGTTTACATACACTACGTTGACTGTGCCTTTAAACAGCTTGGAAAATTTCAGAAAATGATGTCATGGTTTTGGAAGCTTCTGATAGGCTAATTGACATCATTTGAGTCAATTGGAGGTGTACCTGTGGATGTACCTTCAAAATCAGTGCCTCTTTCCTTGACATCATGGGAAAATCAAAAGAAATCAGCCAAGACCAAAAAAAAGAATTGTAGACCTCCACAAGTCTGGTTCATCCTTGGGAGCAATTTCCAAACACCTGAAGGTACCACATTCATCTGTACAAACAATAGTACACAAGTATAAACACCATGGGACCCCGCAGCCGTCATACCGCTCAGTAAGAAGACGTGTTCTGTCTCCTAGAGATGAACGTACTTTGGTGCGAAGAGTGCAAATCAATCCCAGAACAACAGCAAAGAACCTTGTGAAGATACTGGAGGAAACAGGTACAAAATTATCTATATCCACAGTAAAACAGGCCCTATATCGACATAACCTGAAAGGCCACTCAGCAAGGAAGAAGCCACTGCTCCAAAACTGTCATAAAAAAGCCAGACTATGGTTTGCAACTGCACATGGGGTCAAAGATCGTGCTTTTTGGAGAAACGTCCCCTGGTCTGATGAAACAAAAATAGAACTGTATGGCCATAATGACCATCGTTATGTTTGGAGGAAAAAGGGGGAGGCTTGCAAGCCGAAATAACACCATCCCAACCATTAAGCATGGGGGTGGCAACATCATGTTGCGGGGGTGCTTTGCTGCGGGAGGGACTGGTGCACTTCACAATATAGATGGCATCATGAGGTAGAAAAATTATGTGGATGTATTGAAGCAACAACTCAAGACATCAGTCAGGAAGTTAAAGCTTGGTCGCAAATGAGTCTTCCAAATAGACAATGACCCTAAGCATACTTCCAAAGTTGTGGCAAAATTTCTTAAGGACAACAAAGTCAAGTTATTGGAGTGGCCATCACAAAGCCCTGACCTCAATCCTATAGACAATTTGTGTGCAGAACTGAAAAAGCATGTGCGAGCAAAGAGGCATACGAACCTGACTCAGTTACACCAGCTCTGTCAGGAGGAATGGGCCAAAATTCACCCAACTTATTGTGGGAAGCTTGTGGAAGGATACCTGAAACATTTGACCCAAGTTGAAAAATTTAAAGGCAATGCTACCAAATACTAATTGAGTGTATGTAAACTTCTGACCCACTGGGAATGTGATGAAAGAAATAAAAGCTGAAATAAATCATTCTCTCTACTATTATTCTGACATTTCACATTCTTAAAATGAAGTGGTGATCCTAACTGACCTATGACAGGGGATTTTTACTCTGATTAAATGTCAGGAATTGTGAAAAACTGAGTTTAAATGTATTTGGCTAAGGTGTATGTAAACCTCCGACTACAACTGTACTTCAATGTGTATTGAGAATGCTTAGCAGAAGTTACACTTTTGTTAGTAAAGGTTTGTCCAAATCCAAGAACAAAACAAATGTTGACTTGAGGGCGGCAATAGCCTTTGCATAAAACAATCATTATTATTAGGCCATACCTTTCACTATTCATCAGAGCCAACCATCATTTGTAATCATTTATAAGATATAATCCCATTAATTAAGTCTTAAATTCCAACCTCCCAATCAAATTGATCCCATATCTAGCATTTGACTCCAGTTTTAAAGGTTGGCAATACTATCTAAAGAGCATTTGAAATATTTCACCTTGATTACAAAAGCTCTCAGGCTTTTGTCTAAATGACAGAATCTGCAAATATAATTAGCACAGGAAGAAAACAGCAAGATAGCCGAAGAGCTGTCATCTCCTTCTGCTATTGTTTTCCAGTGCGCGTCCTACAACTGAACTTCACCGCTAACTCTTTCATTGGTTTCAGGAAATTGGTTACGATGAAAAGTCATGACCTTGATCTTTCCTTTCGATAAATGTTTTTTGTCTTTTTTTTTTGCCTGGTACATGCAAATAGGAGGTGGGTTGGGGTGCAAAGTAAACAGACACAGAATGTTTCATTTTATTTTGTGTTTAGTGGCTGATTAGAAGCCTAATTAAATACACTGTTAAAGAGTTCACAGGCACACAGAGGAGACTCTGACCCTGCAACTTCTCATAGACCCCAGAGATCCTCTAAACGAAGAGATTATTAAATGCACCCTGGAATAAAGAGCATATACTCAGAGTCTTTAACAAACAACCATCATTAGACCTTTGTTATTATCAGATCCTGTTCTTCATTTACTTTTCACCTAACAGCTGAACAGCTGAACATCAATGGGGGTATAAAGAAAAAGGAAGCCGACCAAACATTAGCTCATGAGGTTGGTGATATACTGTATATCAACTTGGCACTGTTCCAGCTCACGGCAGGGTCGACACACACACATTCAAATGTCATGCCTAGAACAGGAAGGAGAGTCAAATGTGCTTGCGATGTAAATCCATTACAATTCATGGTGAAAACAATAGGGATTTAAAAAATAGCCCACAGTTGGATTTGGTCAGCGATGATGAGCTCTTGAGTGGGGGGAGGGGGTTTCTTGAGTTTGGGGGGTGGTGGGTACTTGAGTATAGGCCTATGCGGGACCCCAGCATGCAATATCGTTAATAGTCTAAATCCAATAAACCGTCCACAGAGTGTGATCCATATTGACAATTATAATATTGTATTGTTCCTTATATTGTTCCTTTGAGCTCCCAACATCGTCTCTCCACCCCTCCCACTTTCCTTTTAGTTCAGAAGTGCAGTGTACCAGGGCATCTCCCATCCTCCCAATTCATCCATGGAGTAGACGGAATGGCATTCTTATCTAGTCATTCTATTGCTATAAGCCAGGGTTACAGTAAACACTAGTCCTGGTGCAGGAAAACTCTCTCACCTCTCAAGGTCTCAGGGATGCTCTTATACCGTAAAGCAGAGCAGCCTTGACGCAGTGCGTCGTCGACTCGTCGCTATGACAGCCTCAGACACAGAGGACACACGTTACACCACAAACCTCACAGCAGGCGCTTAGCTACTCACAGTGAACTAACACACCACACACTCCTGGAGGTTCTCCCATCCAAAAGGTTAACATGGCTGCGCAGAGGGGATTATGTTTGTCATCCTCTCTCTCCCTCTCTCTGGACTCACTCTAGCTGGTAGTGGAGGGCTGTGGTCAGTAGAATGGTATGGACAAATGGTCAGGGGTAGGGAATTAGCAAGGTAAAGCCAGAAAATATGTTGTTGCTATGTAACGGTACATCGGTGAAAGGGTGGATAAACAGCCACAGAGGTTTAATACTGAAGATTCACAGTCATATCAAACACGGCAGATACATGGCGGTCAAAACAGGCCATAATACAACTATGTTGGCCAGTTCCTATTTAGTCCATATTTCTCCACCTCCAGCTGTGAGGGCTATTTCAAATGCCACCCATCCTCTCCTCTCACCACCTCCATCCACCCCACCACTGACAACAATTACACCTCTCTTCCCTCCTTTGCCCTCCTCCTCCCTCTCAACAGACTTCTGCGGAATTTATTCAAATATTTTGACATTTCGCCTCTCCTCACTGCCCGAGCAGAAATGATTTGTGACAGACGGAGATGGGGCTCTGTCTGAAGAGCTTCCTCTAACACCCCCCCCCCCCCCCAAAATGAGCTTTTACAAAGACCAGTTCTCTCCTCCTTTCTTCTCCACTGCTCCTCCTGTCAACTGTTGCAGCCATTGAAAGCAAAGCTCTGCTCCTGGTTTTCACCATGCGCCGCATCACTGCCATCGACAAACTGTGTGAAATTGCAGTTCCTGAAGTAGTTTTATGTGCTTTTAGCTCAGTGGCCATCTGTGATCTAGGACACTATGTATGACAACAATGTAACGGTGTAAAAATACTGTAACCTGGTAAGCCAAATACTTTAGCACACCCCCTTAAAGTGTCACGTCTTTACGACACAGCAAATTCCCTTGTGTTAAATGAAAACAGATAGTGTTAAATTTGACACTGAGAGTGTAGACCCTAATAAGTAATGGAAGAGTATTACATTAACTCACTGCTTATTGTAAAGCCTTATTTGCATATATTGCATATATTTTGCCTTCGAGTGAATCGTAGAGTGACCACTCATGACAGTATTTATTAGTGACGGAGACATGGTTGTTGTGTTCATCCATTTTCAGTCCTGTGGATTTCGCCAAGTAAGATCCTCAGCGAATATGTTAACATTAAATCAATCAATGTACAAGCAAAAATATAGATATTGAAACAAACAATTGGAAAAATCAACCTGCAATAGAGCATGCTGGGAATTGTGATGTGGTGGGTGTGGCTTTGGTTCAACTCTGGTATTAATAACACTGGGGTTATTTTAGTTATTACTGTGTAGTTATTCATTATACTCCATTTCATTAAAAGCAGTTTATTCTACAAGCAAAATCTAAATGTTGAACCAGTCAGAGTAGTGTCCAGCATAAAAGTTGCTATTGCACTTTTCTATAAGTCGTGGTAGATGGAGTACATTTCTGCAAAATCAAAAAGAGGATGTTGTGTCCACTGAAGGAAGCAGCTCAGATAACAAGTGATGTAGAGTACACTGCTGTAGACAGTTCTGCTCTGACAACACAGCCTTTATTTGAATAATGCTGCTTATTAGCTTGGGGAGAGGTTTTTTTCTGCTCCTGTCTATCCATGGTCACTTTGCTCTGCCACAACAGACAAACAAGGCAACTGAGCAGGAAGGTTGTCATCCATCAACAGAGAGGGAAAGAGAGAGAGAGAGAGAGAGAGAGAAAAGAGAGAGAGAGAGAGAGGTATGAAGCAGTGCAAGACAAATGCATTTCTGCCTTGTTATTTCCTCACCAATAATACGACTTCTCTACTTTTCACGTTCGTTCTCCTCTATCTGAAACCCTGGTTTCCACACAGCTTGAAACAAAGTCACGTACATTTTAAAGTATAATTTATAATTGCAATTAACAATAATAAATTCTTCGAGAAATGTAAACCAGACATATTTCCAAAACTGAACACATATGACAGCTCACAAGCCAGTCTATATCAGGCAGTGTGAGAGGAAGGCCCTAAAAATTGTCAAAGACTCCAGCCACCCTAGTCATATACTGTTCTCTCTGCTAACACACGGCAAGCGGTACCTTAGAGGCAAGTCGAGGTCCAAAAGTGCTTCTTAAAAGGAACCGCCCCTTTTTTCAATTTTCGCCTAAAATGACCCAAATACCCAAATCTCACTGCCTGTAGCTCTGGACCTGAAGCAAGGATATGCATATTCTTGATACTATTTGATAGGAAACACTTTGAAGTTTGTATTATCTTTTACCAGATATAATGTGCTATATTCTCCTACATTAATTACATTTACATTTACATTTAAGTCATTTAGCAGACGCTCTTATCCAGAGCGACTTACAAATTGATGAATTCACCTTCTGACATCCAGTGGAACAGCCACTTTACAATAGTGCATCTAAATCATTTAAGGGGGGTGAGAAAGATTACTTATCCTATCCTAGGTATTCCTTGAAGAGGTGGGGTTTCAGGTGTCTCCGGAAGGTGGTGATTGACTCCGCTGTCCTGGCGTCGTGAGGGAGTTTGTTCCACCATTGGGGGGCCAGAGCAGCGAACAGTTTTGACTGGGCTGAGCGGGAACTGTACTTCCTCAGTGGTAGGGAGGCGAGAAGGCCAGAGGTGGATGAACGCAGTGACCTTGTTTGGGTGTAGGGCCTGATCAGAGCCTGGAGGTACTGCGGTGCCGTTCCCCTCACAGCTCCGTAGGCAAGCACCATGGTCTTGTAGCGGATGCGAGCTTCAACTGGAAGCCAGTGGAGAGAGCGGAGGAGCGGGGTGATGTGAGAGAACTTGGGAAGGTTGAACACCAGACGGGCTGCGGCGTTCTGGATGAGTTGTAGGGTTTAATGGCACAGGCAGGGAGCCCAGCCAACAGCGAGTTGCAGTAATCCAGACGGGAGATGACAAGTGCCTGGATTAGGACCTGCGCCGCTTCCTGTGTGAGGCAGGGTCGTACTCTGCGGATGTTGTAGAGCATGAACCTACAGGAACGGGCCACCGCCATGATGTTGGTTGAGAACGACAGGGTGTTGTCCAGGATCACGCCAATGTTCTTAGCGCTCTGGGAGGAGGACACAATGGAGTTGTCAACCGTGATGGCGAGATCATGGAACGGGCAGTCCTTCCCCGGGAGGAAGAGCAGCTCCGTCTTGCCGAGGTTCAGCTTGAGGTGGTGATCCGTCATCCACACTGATATGTCTGCCAGACATGCAGAGATGCGATTCGCCACCTGGTCATCAGAAGGGGAAAGGAGAAGATTAATTGTGTGTCGTCTGCATAGCAATGATAGGAGAGACCATGTGAGGTTATGACAGAACCAAGTGACTTGGTGTATAGCGAGAATAGGAGAGGGCCTAGAACAGAGCCCTGGGGGACACCAGTGGTGAGAGCGCGTGGCGAGGAGACAGATTCTCGCCACGCCACCTGGTAGGAGCGACCTGTCAGGTAGGACGCAATCCAAGCGTGGGCCGCACCGGAGATGCCCAACTCGGAGAGGGTGGAGAGGAGGATCTGATGGTTCACAGTATCGAAGGCAGCCGATAGGTCTAGAAGGATGAGAGCAGAGGAGAGAGAGTTAGCTTTAGCAGTGCAGAGCGCCTCCGTGATACAGAGAAGAGCAGTCTCAGTTGAATGGCTAGTCTTGAAACCTGACAATTATAAAAATTAAAAAAAACATTTTGTACTATCATCTTTGAAATGCAAGAGAAAGGCTATAATTCCAGCCCAGGCAAAATTTTGGCCACTAGATGGCAGCAGTGTATGTGCACATTTTTAGACTGATACAATGAACCGTTGCATTTCTGTCATGCTGTTCGTAATAATGGTCGGACCAAGGCGCAGCGTATGTTGAGTTCCACATAATATTTAATAGTGAAACTTATCAAAACAAACATTAAACAAACAAACGAAACAACAAACCGTGACAACAGAGATGCTACATACACTTACTCAAAACAATATCCCATAACACAGGTGAGAAAAACAGCTACTTAAATATGATCCCCAATTAGAGACAACAATTACCAGCTGCCTCTAATTGGGAATCTTACACAAACACCAATATAGAAATAATAAACTAGACTAAGCCCCTAGTCACGCCCTGACCTACTCTACCATAGAAAATAAAGGCTTTCTATGGTCAAGACGTGACAATTTCAGTTCAAAATTCTGTATCAAGACTGCCCAAATGTGCCTAATTGGATTGTTAATACATTTTCAAGTTCATAAATGTGCACTCTCCTCAAACAATAGCATGGTATTCTTTTACTGTAATTGCTACTGTAAATTGGACGGTGCAGTTAGATTAACAAGAATTTAAGCTTTCTGCCAATATCAGATATGTCTATGTCCTGAGAAATGTTCTTGTTATTTACAATGTCATGCTAATCACATTAGCCTATGTTAGCTAAACCGTCTCGACGGGGGACTCACCGATCCTGTAGAGGTTAACAGCTTCTACCCCAAAGTCATAAGACTCCTGAACAGCTAATCAAAGGCCTACCCAGAGCCCTCTTTTATGCTGGTGCTACTCTCTGTTTATAATGTATGCATAGTCGTCACTTTAACTCTACCTACATGTACATATTACCTCAATTTCCTCGACTAACCGGTGCCCCCGCACATTGACTCTGTACCGGTACCCCCTGTATATAGCCTTGCTTATTATTTTACTGCTGCTGTTTATTATTTGTTACTTTTATTTTATATTTGACATTTTTTACTTATCTATTTTTTTCTTAACTTCTTAAAGTATTGTTGGTTAAGGGCTTGTAAGTGAGTATTTCACTGTAAGGTCTACTACACCTGTTGTATTCGGCCCACGTGACAAATAAAATGTGATTTGATTTGATTTGAATCAACATGGACAACTTATTGGATTTGCAAAAAGTCATCAACGGAAGTGAATGTCATCTTTTTTTCACCCAAATTCTTACCTAAATCCAATGACAGGGTGAAATGTTATGTTGAGTTCACATTGAATTCACGTTAGTTGACAACCCAACCAAATGTAAATCAAAACTATACGTTGAACTGACATCTGTGCCCAGTGGGCACACACACACACACACACACACACACACACACACACACACACACACACACACACACACACACACACACACACACACACACACACACACACACACACTACAGTTTTGTGGTGAATTTTCAAAACTCTTAGTACAAAGCTATAAACTGGTAACTATTGTAACACAGAAAGTCTTAATTTCAAACCCTTTTATTGTGCAGTCATTTTGTTTGGAGACATCTTTCACCACACAACCATTGATCCAGTTTACTGTGAAATGCCATGAGAACATTGATGTTCTAACGCCAGTTAATCCAATAGCAAAAATGCAAGATAAAGTTTCAAAATTGTCCTTTGAATATTATATGTACATTACACTGCTTTTACATTAGGCAATAGACTTGCACTACCCATCAAATTGACCCATCAGAAATATAAAATCAAATTTCCATCATTTCTATCCCATGTGTGATCAAAGGCTTCATTGAATACCTATTTCACAATCATTGATGCAAAAATAAATGCATTGTTCAGATACAATTTCAATTAAATGAAACAAATCAAATTAATGAAAGAAACATAACATTTAACGGGCATTAGGTTGCATCAAGCCTGTCTTGAGCATTTGGCCATAGGTTCTCATCGACATCCCATTGTTCATGCACCTGGCATGGTAAATCTAAGCCTGACATAGGTCTGTATTGATGCCATTGCATGCCTCATGTACCTGGAGCAGAGTGGCATGCTCATGGGATGGCGATCATACCTTCCAACTGTATTGTAATCATGTATTGTATTTTACAATATTGTATTGTACTTATGTATTGTAGTGGTCCTGTGTGGCTCAGTTAGTAAGAGCATGGCACTAGCGGGTGGGTTATATTCCCACTAGGGTCACATACAGAAATGTGTGGACTCACTGTTGTCACTTTGGATAAAAACGCCTGCTATGTGAATGGCATATATTATAGTTTTACAGTACTGCATTGGCCAATGTCAATCTAGTAAAACAGTGTGAAACGCCCCCATCAACAACAAAAAACTGCAATTTTGGATACAAGTACTGTATAACATGCTGACCAGACCGCTTGCGCAAGTGCGTCTGCGTGCACCATCGCGCACATGTTGATTTTGTCCACCCACACTAGACACGATCAGGACAAGCAGGTTGAAATGTGAAAACAAACTCTGAACCAACTATATTCATTTGGCGACAGTTCGAAAACCATTAAACATTTCTGGCAATTTAGCTAGCTTAGCTTGCTGTTGCTAACTAATTTGTCCTGGGATATAAAAATTGGGTTGTTATTTTACCTGAAATGCACACGGTCCTCTACTCTGAAAACGAATCCACAGATAAAAGGGTAAACCAAGTTAGTTTCTAGTCATCTCTCCTCCTCCTGGCTTCTTCTTCTTCTTTGGACATTATATAGCAGTTGGCAACCAGGTGCATTAAGGTGCATTATCACTACCAACTGGACTGGAGTGTGGACCTCAGTTCATCTCACCCACGTGGGTATATGTTACTAAAAAACAATGAGGAGATGAGAGAGGTGGGACTTGCAGCGGGTCAAGGGTCACAAATAGAACCAAGTTCTATTTTAGCGCCTGGCTACACAGACGCTCGTTGAAGCGTGCAAGCAGTGTGGGTGCAATGATGTTTACATTTGTTTTGCAATGCTTGCGCACCTGACACAAGCGGTGTGGTCAGCATTTAGGGGATGCATTAAATACAGTACATAGCTGATCTTGTCGATATCAGATTTAAAAAAATGTTTATATCAAAACATACATTTACCAGTTTGTCAGACAAACCAGACAAACCACTTAACCTAAATAGCTAGGTGATTATCAATTAAGAACAGTCAGATTAAGTCAAATCTATCTTAACAAATGAGAAGACAATCATATCAAAAGTAATATGAGCATTGATTTGTGAAAAGCAATTACTTTATATGAGCATATATTGCAATGTGAAACGTGTATTTCTAGATAAAACACTGACTACATTTGGTGAAAAAGTGTATGTGTATGATTTTGGGTGTTTATTTAGTCAATGGAAAATGTGCTTAGAGTTTTGAAAGAACTGCATTTTTGATGATCAGTTTTGAGTTTTGTACTAAGCGTTGTGAACAACACATACTTGTGAATATTGCACCAACACGATTGGAAAAAATGTAATCCACTTTCCAAACCACACATCCCAGAGAGGACAAGCCTGAGCTAACATGAAAACAGGCTATTTCTAGTGAACCAGGGCCTGCTACTGGACACTTCATCATCACTCAATCTCAGTGATCTTCTACTAACTACTATTTCTCCCCCTCTACCTCTTCCTCATCCTTTGCTACCTAGAATGAACTGTGGCAAGTAACCCCTCCACTCACAGTGCCTCACAAGTTTTTATGTCAAAACAGATCAATGTCAACAATAGAGAGTACTGTACTTCTAAACAACAGAATGTGGAGGTGGAGGGTTGCAACATTTGGAAAACAGGTGTAAGTCAGTTGTTGATGAGACTAAAACTAAGCAGTAGGCCAATACCCCACTATAGGTGATGTGCAATAACCCCTGCTAGAAGTATTCTGCTGTTTTGCTATTATGACAGACTTGAAAACAGACTCCAGCTTCATAACAGAGTGAGAAACAGCAGTCAACTGCTACAGACAGCCCGTGCTAATAAACGTGTAACATGATAGAAATCGAATTAGTTCAATTCCTTCCATCTCATTGATGAAGAGCCAATCAAAATCAAAGCGAAACATTCCATGCAGATTGTGTTTTGGAATTCAAATAGGCAATGCTTCAAAATGACAAATCAGTGCATCAGAGTGGTGCATGTTGATTGATTCCATCCATGAAACTCCTAATAGATTTAGTCCTCTGTGAATTTGGCACTCGTTAACCTCGCAGCGTTTTCATGTGAGAATGTATTGGAGCCATTTTATCCACCACTCAAAGGCAATTCACTGGGTGATAAATCCTTTGGCTTATCTGGATCCAGGTGGTAGCACAGGGAAGTGCATAGGACAAAAACACACCCACCCACACTAGCGCACATGTACTGTAAGTGTGTGCGTACACACACACACACACACACACACAGATGCGTGTGCGCGCACACACACACACACACAGAGATGCGTGTGCGCGCACACACACACACACACACACACACACACGCGCGCACTCCTATGGCATATTCAGATAACGCTCTTCTGAATAGGTTGTCATGGTGACCCGGGCGTAAGAAGAGGATGCGGAGCACGGAGAGTGTGATCCAACCGGAACCGAAGAGAGACACTCCACGACCTGAGTGACTGAGGGCAACAGAAATTGCTTCCCTTTTCTCTCCCCCAAAAAGAAAGAAAAAAAGCTGAATTCAATTACACAGCTGAAACCCCACTACTACCCCTCGGGAGTGTTATCAGTGCCATTTAAAGTCTTATTACTCACAAAACCAATAACATTTTGACTCCTTGGTAATGGACCAGTAGATTAGAAAATTTAGATTACATTTAACCTCCTGTAGATTCACATTAAAACACCACAAACTAGTTAGAAACAATAGGTAATTAAGAGTTTAATGAAGCATGTTAGCGTTAGTGCTAGTCGGCTGTATGCTTCTCTTGTGGAATAAAGCCTTACTTTGCACTTATCCTGCAGCAAAGCCAGGGCAGCGTCTCATTTGGGCAATACGACGTATTTAATTAGATTAATGAATTTCTGTAGCGTCTCCCAGGGCTCGACGAGCTCCTCGCGGTGACAGAGTAACAACAGATTATATATTAGGCGAGGCCCGTGACGCTCCAGGCAGACTGATATGGTTCGGTCCCTCGTGACAGAACTGCAATATGTGACAGGTACAATGGCTGTGTAACCTGTATCCCGGTTTACCTCCTACGAAATTGCGGAATGCAAATAATTTCCCCCGACAAATTTGTTTATGTAAGATTAAAAAAAATGATTGTTAAGGCATTCAAGATTTAATTCTGAAGGTGGTGTTAAATGGTAAATAAATAAAAAAATTGTGGGGGTGACAACAGAACGGTAAACTCAGTCCTACCAGTTCCTTTTTTTCAGACGATTGAGTCGAACTGGACTGTACTCTCACAGCACGATTCAGGACGATATCATAGTGCGAAAAGGGTACTGTAAAGCCACATTGGCTCAGACCTGAACCAAAGGTCCATAGATAACTGGTGGAGTCACCACCCATTGAAAGCTAATAACAAGGTTTGATATAAAGGGTCTCTATGATCTGAGAAGACTTGGAGCAGATGGAATCATTTTTCTTGCCATTCTTTTTTTATCACTCTATCCAGACAGATAAGATCAGAGATCAAGAAGGACAGGAGACAAGGGGAGAAACCTGGGTTGTAATTCAGTAGTGCACACTGTAGCAAAATGTAGAGAAACATTTGTCACGGTAAATGGAAACAATTTTCTTGTTGGGCAAATACAGGTTGTCCCTCCCTGTCTTAGTGCCTAGTGAATACAACCCAGGTGGGAGAGGCACATAGGTATAAATGCACTGTGATTGGACATTGATTTTTTTTGGGGGGGGGGTATTTAAATGTGAGTGCAGTACAGTCTTCTACATATGTCTTCTCTGACATTAATGGGGTCAGCAGGGTTCTGCTTAAAAGCCAACAGGTCACTGTTCTGTGGTAAAACACTGCCCTCTATAGGTCCTCATACCAAACTGTACTATATATTTATACACCAGGGCTCTCAACCCTGTTCTGGGAGAGCTACCGTCCTGTAGGTTTTCACTCCAATCCTAATCTAGCGCATCTAGTTCTAATAATTAGCTGGTTAACAAGCTGAACCAGGTTAGGTACAACTGGGGTTGCAGTGAAAACCTAGAGGAGGGTAGCTCTCCAGGAACAGGGCTGGAGAGCCCCGTTATACCCCTCTGTGGAGTTTTAATACCATTTCAACTGTAGTGGGTCTGACTACTGAACCATTTTGACGATAGAACCAAACTGTAAATCATCTGGGGCTACTATAATCAAACACAACTGTGAAACATCTTGGTATAAACCATGGAGACTGAAATATACTATTGTGCATTTAAACCCTCAGACACCTCCAAAGTCTTTACTAAACTGCACAGAGGACAAGTATTAAGAGAATGTGTTTTCTCTAGACTTGAGCTCTGAATGACACAGACACACACACACACACACACACACCTCCAGCCTGACCGTGTTTGCAAACAGCTGAATAATTGAGCCACATTCAACACATTCAAATCCACTGCCATTCCAGGCCGAGAAAAGAGGAGGAGAGGAGGAGAGAAAGAGAGAGCGGGACAGATGGTCTAGCATAGATAGTGCTAGAGACTGGGAACTGGGAGTGTACTCTGAAGGATGGGTCCCGGCATTGTTCTGGCCGCGAGGGCCACTCTGTCAAGGCACGTTCCATTGGTCCCCAAAGAGCCCAGGTCTTACGGTGTCAGTGTTCCCATCCCCAACGCATTATCATTCCCTCATTTTTTAATTTCTCAAACGCAATCAAGTGTGACACAAACTGTTTACCTAGTGTGTCTGCCACCACAACCAGGAAGGAAAAAAACAAAAACACCCGCCAGGATCTCGGCACAAAAATAATCCTCCGCAAAGCCAGAGAGTTTAAAGAGGCTTTGCCAATATCCCTCTGCTCTTCAGAAAAAAAGAGAAGATAAAAAGAAGGAAAAAACACGAGAAAAAAGCTGTTAAATTTGCCCCTCAGTCTCATTTGGGATTGCTAATTATTGTTTTTAGAGCCCAACAATTGGGGTATTAGGGCATAAGCAGCTGAAGATAACATCCAGGGGAAGGGAAGGATGGATGGAGGGAAGAAGGGAAGGGAAGGGGAGTGTCGCATGGGGAGAGAGATAATGGACCAACAGAAGGGAAGCCATGATAGGGCCTGGTCCATAGTGGTGTCTCCGTCTGTGCTCTGTGCCTGGGTATAAAGGCCTGAACTCTTAGTCTCTCTCTTTCTCTCTCTCTCACCTTTTCACTTTCTCTCGCTCTCTCACTTTCTCTCTGCCCTCTTTTTCTTTCTCCCAGAGGAGAAGTCAACATTAGAGTCACTAACCTCAAAGTATATTAGTGCTTGCTTGAAACATCCCCACAGACCAACGACATAGAGAAACAACTAGATCTGCTGATAGAGCCACGTATGAAAGACTCATAGAGTGGCAAAATGCTCTTAAGGTTTACCATGACAGTCTATAAATCGAACCTAAGCGCTGACTCAAAACATTACACACACTCTGTTGCATGAAGACCCTCTATGGTACTCCATATAGCTCATTCAATATGTACAAGTGCCACATTTAGTTATGACAAAATGGCAAAAGCAAAACCAGACACATAGTAATCTGAAGCACAACCAAAACAAACAGCAAATGCATTTGTGTAGTCATTGCATGCTGTGATGGAGTCATTGCATGCTATGAATATGGGACCAAATACTTAACTTTTTACTACTTTAATACTCATAAGTGAATTTGTCCCAATACTTTTGGTCCCCTAAAAGTGGGGGACTATGTACAAAAAGTGCTGTAATTTCTAAATGTATCGTCTAATATGGACGAAAATACCCTTAAATTAAAGCTGACAGTCTGCACTTTAAATTTATAGTCATTGTTTGATTTCAAATCCAAACTTCTGGAGTATAGAAACAAAAGAAGAAAACATTTGTCACAGTCCCAATAATTTCAGGGGGGCACTGTATATAAACACAAACACATACAGTACCAGTCAGAAGTTTGGACACACCTACAGTCTCTTCTTGTCATTGGTGTCCTTTTGTAGTGATTTCTTTGCAGAAATTCGACCTTGAAGGCCTGATTCACACAGTTTCCAATGAACAGTTGACATTGAGATGTGTCTGTTACTTGAACTCTGTGAAGCATGTATTTGGGCTGCAATTTCTGAGGCTGGTAACTCTAGTGAACTTACCCCTCTGCAGCAGAGGTAACTTTCGGTCTTCCTTTCCTGTGGCGGTCCTCATGAGAGCCAGTTTTATCATAGCGCTTGATGGTTTTTGCAACTGCACTTGAAGAAACTTTCCAAGTTCTTGACATTTTCTGGATTGACTGACATTTATGTCTGAAAGTAATGATGGACTGTCATTTGTCTTCACTTATTTGAGCTGTTCTTGCCATAATATGGACTTGGTATTTTACCAAATAGGGATATCTTCTGTATACCAACTCTACCTTGTCACAACACAACTGATCGGCTCAAACGCATTAAGAAGGAAAGAAATTCCACAAATAAACTTTTAACAAGGTACACCTGTTAATTGAAATGCATTCCAGGTGACTAATAGTGGCTAATTTGAAGAATCTGAAATATAAAATATATTTTGATTTGTTTAATACCTTTTTGTTTACTACATAATTCCATATGTGTTATTTCAAAATGTTGATGTCTTCACTATTATTCTACAATGTAGAAAATAGTAAAAAATAAAGAAAAACCTTTGATTGATTAGGTGTGTCTAAACTTCTGACTGTACTGTACATGCACGCACACACACACACACACACACACACACACACACACACACACACACACACACACACACACACACACACACACACACACACACACACACACAGAGAGAGAGACACTGGCATGTATCCTGTGAACGAGCGGGGCGGCCAAAGTCATCCGGAAGCCTCCACATGCCAATGAATAAATAAAGCTGTAATTAGTAAAGAAAACAGTGCCACCTGTTGGTGTCAAGTCCCCCTGAACCCAGGCATTGTGGGGAACACCTGAGCCTGTGGGGGTTGCGGCGGGCGGCTGGGTGGGGGTACTTTGCTCGTTGTGGAGGTACTGTGGCGTGTCCCAGGGTCCATCGGGGCCCACTGGGACCCACCTGGCAGAGGAGGGCTGATTCTGGAGGATGACCAGCTGGCCCGGAGGCCATAGTGGCCCTTGTCCCCCAGACAGACAGTGGAAGGCAGATGGATGGGTCACTGCCACTGCCAGAGGGCCAAGGGAAGGGCCAGCCAAAACCATCAAACCACACACATTCATACTCACAGTGGAACAGATCAATATGCTTGAATATGTTGATATACAGTGAATTTAGCCATGGCTAGTGAAATGTACAGACAGAAAACTTACTTAAAAAGCATCATAAAATCTCATAACATATGTATCATATATTAGAACTTGAATTCACCCACATTACGATTCAAGCACAAATTGTGCAACTCACTCCTTACAAACACTTTTTGAAACCGACACATTTTTTTCCCTGTAATACTAACATACCACTAACTTCTCATACTTCTTGTGTATGGGCCTATTCTTAAATATACTGAGCTAACAATCTCAGATTCATTCTCTAGTCGTGAATTCACATTCATGGTATACCAACTAGATGTTTTGTTGTTGTTGTTGTTGTAAATATAATAGTTGGAGTTAATCTGTTAAAGTTTGTTAGTGTAACTCTATGAGAGTGTAGTGTGTGGATTGGTTTGAGAGAGCGTACAGTACTGTATGATGGCTGTAATGGTGGTGTCTGAGGTTGAGGACGCCACCAGCTCCCCTCAGTCAGTCCAGAGCCACAGATGCTCCAGTGTTTGTGTGTTGACTCAGTGTAATTTGTTTGCTCTAATTTGTTTTGGTGTGCCAGGGGAGTTCCCTTTTTAATTTTCCTCTCTGTGTTTATCCCTCTTTGTGGAGTGCTGATCTGTTAAGCGTGAGAAAGAGAGGGAGAGGGCTAAGGAGTGAGAGAGTGAGAAAAAGAAAGAGAGGGGGCACAGAGAAAGAAAGAGGCAGTGAGAGAGGTGGGATGTTTCAGAACAGGAAAAAAAAAGGAGCTGTGCAGATTGTTTTAAGCTCCGTGTGTTCCTTTGGGCCCAAAGGCCTCGCTCGCAGCCTGCACCTGCTCCATCCCTGGGGATCCTGGTTCCTGATCCGTGGCCCTCTCTCCCCCAGCCCAGCACCACCACACTGCCCCCTCTCCCCAGCCTCCTCTCCTCCTCCTCTACCCCCTCCTTGCCTCCAGCTCCTGGCAGAGCCTTAATCAGCCCGCCTCCGCGCCTGGATGCCTGCCACCCGTTAGCCTGATTGAAAACACTGTGGCTCACATGCTAAACACACACAGACCCAAGCACACACAATAAATGCAGAGTAATAATATAGGGTACTAATATGTAGAATACTAATATATGCACACAAGCAAATAATGTTAGAGGTGAAAATAATTGGGAAATTAATTATTCTAAATACTGAATGCGCAAATGTAGCACATTTACAGTATAAAATACCAACCTTCAGACACACAGTAACACAACTCATACACAGATCCTTTTTTTTATGTCACAGCTATTGTTTAATGAAATCATTGAGAGTAATCAGTCATACAGCCACCTCACCTACGGGTTATCATAATTGGACATTCATAGGTAGTTTGTCAGTATGTTACAGTGAATTTATGAGTTTATCACACTTATGTACATTTCCCTGTAATGTAATGTTTCCACTAACAGGACATACACTGTTCTAATATAGCTTGACAAAGTAGTCGCCCTGATACAATGAGTTATCCATATGTAGCATGGTAAAAACGCATCCCATAATATAACGCAGGTTGACGTTTTTTGGGGATGAATCGTGTTCTGGAGGCAGCTCTGCCCCCATATGATACCGCCTCCTCTGCTGTTCTCTCATTGCAGGTCTGATCTGCCCATACTTCTAAAATAAATAATTTCAACAATAAGACAATGCAATTCAATCAAACACCCTCAAAGATATTTGCTCAATTACAGACACAAAAAGTCTAATTAAAAGACACTTAAAGGACAGATGACAAAATGTTTCGACAGATCCGTGTCTTGGTCCCCATTGTTTTGCAATTTTATGTTTCATCATTGGGAGGTAGGGTGAGTATAATCATAGCAGATTGACATTTTACTATTTTATTTGGTCTTTTGTTCATGTGCCTTTGCAAACAACTATTTACTTTGATATTGCAACTTTGCGAATAAACATGATCTTCTCTCAAGGTCATCCTGATACACCTATCAATAGTTCAACTTGAATGCCTAGCTACCACACAGACATCCAGTGACCTGTGCCATTTATGTACATGTCTCATTCCATTCATTTGGCCCCATCATCTTATCACGACAATCCCCAGCGTCCTAGGTGCATTAGTTTTGCCCATTTTAAACAACATGCAACAAAAATCTCTCCGTGAGAGCAATAAAGATACAAACGATAAAACATCGCAAACTTAAGTTAATCACAAATAAAAACAAAGTGCTGGCACTGTTTTCAAATAAGTTGTGAGTTACTGAGTAAAGAAAGCAAAAATCAATCTGCATTCACGATTCAAATTCAACCCCTCTTTTCATAACTTCTGTGCACTAAGGCTTATATTATACCTGGTAATGTAGTCATATTACAACCCACTTCCAGTCTCTTTCTCTCAGACCCACGCACACACGCACACACACACACACACACACACACACACACACACACACACACACACACACACACACACACACACACACACACACACACACACACACACACACACACACACACACACACACACACACGCGTGTAAAGGGATAACACTACTTGCTACAAACGGGCCTTTCCATTCTGTTTCAGCAACTTTCTGTATTCGTATGGTGTTACGGGGCAGCCGGGGCGGCAGGGTAGCCTAGTGGTTAGAGCGTTGGACTAGTAACCGGAAGGTTGCGAGTTCAAACCCCCGAGCTGACAAGGTACAAATCTGTCGTTCTGCCCCTGAACAGGCAGTTAACCCACTGTTCCCAGGCCATCATTGAAAATAAGAATGTGTTCTTAACTGACTTGCCTGGTTAAATAAAGGTAAAATTAAAAAAATACTGAAGTGAAAACGAATGCATTGTATTATTGTTATTATTTCATTAAACAATGCAGCTGTTTTATCTCAATATCAAATAATCTCTGTGTAATATTTATGTACCTTACTGTGACTGTTTTCAATTAAAATGGTCAAAAAGAAAGAAAAACAGCTTCTTAGCAAAGAGCAAATTCTCAAGCAAAAATGTAGCTAGGACTGTCTGGGAGTGGTCTGGGTGAGGGTGGGGAAAACTGAAAACTAAGCTGTTATTGGCACAGGTTTGGAACTCTATTTTTAATTGTCTATTCTTATTGGTCTGATGTCACCAGGCAGGCCAAAACTCCATCCCACCAAAACAGACTGAAAAGCGCTGTCTTTTCAAACAGCTCTTACACTAAAAGGGCATTATCATAATTTTCACAATATCATTCCAAACCCATAGTGTGGAAATGTATATAAAACACAGGAATATCACGCTTTGACTTCATTGGGCCTTTAACATTCCAAGTGGCAGAAACCGACAGGACTCGAGACCATAGAGCTAAATAGACAGCAGGATGAATGTATAGATACAGCACCCTCTAGTGGTGAGATACAAGAGTCGGCTCTACTCCGACAAGAATGTTCCATCTCCAGTTCCTTTTGCGTATCCCAATCTCCTTTACTAGAGTGAAGTTAGACACAGAGTTGATGGAAAGGCCAGTGATTATGGCTGATGCTTTCTTTCTTTGGCCGCCTCTCCTTCCAGTTCTCTACTGCCAATGACTGGAACGAACTACAAAAAGCACTGAAACTGGAAACACTTATCTCCCTCACTAGCTTTAAGCACCAACTGTCAGAGCAGCTCACAGATTACTGCACCTGTACATAGCCCAACTATAATTTAGCCCAAACAACTACCTCTTTCCCTACTGTATTTAATTAATTAATTAATTTTGCTCCTTTGCACCCCATTATTTGTATTTCTACTTTGCACATTCTTCCATTGCAAATCTACCATTCCAGTGTTTTACTTGCTATATTGTATTTACTTTGCCACCATGGCCTTTTTTGCCTTTACCTCCCTTATCTCACCTCATTTGCTCACATCGTATATAGACTTGTTTATACTGTATTATTGACTGTATGTTTGTTTTACTCCATGTGTAACTCTGTCGTTGTATGTGTCGAACTGCTTTGCTTTATCCTGGCCAGGTCGCAATTGTAAATGAGAACTTGTTTTCTCAACTTGCCTACCTGGTTAAATAAAGGTGAAATAAATAAATAAATAAAAATGCTCAGCAGCAAGCCACAAACCATAGGACTACTGGTAGAATAGCCCACCGTTAGTAAGACACAGACTAGAGCAGCCACCCAAGTCAAAGACTCTTTATATATCACTCTTTACAATGTGTCAAAATGACTGACCTCAGTTTTCTCTAAAAAATCCAGTGTTTTCATGTTTCTGCTACCATCATCATCGTCGTCTCTCTTTCACTAGCTACATTTCTAAAGAAACAGCCATGTTGCCTGTATTCCATGAACAGACACTCCACTAACTGGTTCAACCAACAATCTCTCTCATGACGTTTTACACTAGCCTTGTAGCCTTGGACAACTGACACAAATAAGGCAATGTCTGTGATAGTGCCATATTGGCAATGTCACAATCACTCGGGGGTGAGGAAATCACATTGTAACACGGGGTTCGATTTATACGCTCTGCATACAAATACTCGGTTTTGTCGGAGCGCACTGATATTATATTGTTAGGATATAGTCTTCAGTCATCATGGAATATAACTGCGCCTCCATGTGTGAGCACAGATCTCTGGAAGAGAGGGAGGGGCAGCAGGAGAAGTGAGAACTGTGCCTCTCTGTTCCGCAGCTCTATGATGCCAATCCAGATAGCAGCGCCCTGACTAGTTTGGAGTTCCCGGGCCATCTGACTGCCTCAGCCAAACCCACCCCACCTGCCTTGGTAAGGATGGGTCAAGGGTTGGGAGGTTTGGGACTGGAAGGGGCAGGATTAGGAGGGTCAGGACTAGGAGGGTCACACTTAAGCTGCGGCCCATTGTCCGAGCCCGTGCCCACGTCCGAGTCGAACAGCGAGTGGTCCGTATCGGGGGAGTGAGTGTGTGAGTGTGTGTGTTTGTCAGAGGCTTCACTCTCCTCCATGGTGTCTGTCTGGGAGAACAGGCCAAAGTCCATCAGGCCTGTAGAAGAGCCCTCGCTGCTGTCAGTGTCTGCTCCGTCATAGTACACGTCCTCTATGTCCACGAACCACTCAGGCCAGAACTTTCTCCGCATGCGCTCACAGAACATGGCCAGGTTGATGAGCTCGCCTAAACCACAGTGGGCAGGGGATAGAGGAAGCACAGGTTCCAACGTCAGTACTCAAGGAAAAATGTACATCAGTGTCAGAGCGTCCTCTGATTTCATACTCAGACTTTGATTGTCAGATTTTGTACAGTACGAAAAATGAAAAGAGACTGGTCTTTTGTCTCTGATTGTCTGTGTTCTCTAAAGACTGAAACCATGATTAGTAAATGTGCAACAAAACTGCACATTACAGTCTTTCACTGTCATCTAGTGGAAGAAGTAGGCAAGTACACCTGGGAAAAAAATGAGGCCATTGCATCCTATTCCACACATGCCTTTAAATCTATAGAACAATACATTAGGTACATAATTTGTTATACAATCTTGATAACAACATAATAACACAATAATAGCAGAATCACAAGTCACACTTTTAAAATCAACCAATTATGATACTTTGGTTGTTGTGAGTATGAGTAAAACATTTCAACCAGAGACTGAGAGATTGAACTGACCTTTGATGAGCTGTTCAGGACGTGTGCCGGGTAGTGTCCACATAGCCTGGGCCAGGTGACCAAACACAGCAGCATCTACTGTCGACATCTTAGGCCCCATGAAGTACTTCTTATCTCCTGCAGAACAGATGAACAGCTGGGGTCGGTAACAGATATCAACCAACTATCAGTCAAGAGAACATCGTAAGAAAGGCCCGCTGAGTGCCTCAGACTTTTCACGGAGCAGCTTGTAAAATCACAAGCAAAACAGCGAAAGCAACTTTGTATTTAAGTGGGATCGAGTATTTTGCAACTCATGATTACATATTCGGTCGTCGTGGGAAAGACAACTGGTTGCTGTTCAGAGTTAACTTGGATACTAAGGAGATCCTGAGGGAAATCGACAAGTATCAACAGCTTTATGCTCTGGAGGAACAACATACTCCATCGTGGAAAGATCTGGCTAACTCACAAAATAGCTCTAACCAAACAAAAAAAGAGGATGATTTACTTACCGTTTAAGTAGAGGATAGTGCTCTTGCTGGAATCCGTGCAACACTTCAATATAATTGAGAACATCATCAGAAATCACGCGATATGAATCAGCAGGGCTGTGTGGGAGTTCGGAGTTTAGCCAGAGTGAAATTCTCACACTCCAAGGAGAGAACAAGGCACTCACAGCCAAGGTAACCTTCGATTCCAACATGGATTGTCTACTCAGGGAAAACAGGGTGATGAGGGAGTCACTACTATACGTACAAAGCCGTAGCGTGCATGAAAATCTAATATTTTCTGGGATTCCTTAGGACGCATCCAATAAACCAGAGGGGGTGATCAGAGAGTTCATGCCATCTGCCTTGAAACTTCCTCTCTAGAGACTGTAAAGAAGGTGGCATTCCACCGAGTGCACAGACTTGGAGCGACGAGATCAAGAGCCCCCGACCTATCATCGCAAAGTTTGAACACTGCCAATGAAAGGAGCTGATCGAAAGCAGGGGAAGTGAGCTTAAAGGGACGAAATTCGGTCTCAGTGACCAATTTCCCCGGGAGGCAAACGAACGCCGCAAGAGGCTGTATCCTGTACAGAGCAGAGGCGGGAGAGGGGTAAGCGTGTCTCTCATTTTGGACAAACTCTTTATAGATGGACAGTTCTTCCAAGACAGCTTCATAACACCATGGCTGTACTAAATTCTACGGGGACGTCAGGTTACGAAAAAAAAGTATGGGACTAAAAAAATATCTGAACCCTGCGAAGTTGATATGAACCCACACGCAATCAATTACATGCTCGCTTACACATACGGACTTATACATACACACACACTTCATCTCTCTCTCTTCTCCCCTCTCAATTGTTGAGACCTTTTATTTGTTTATCTAGCTTTTATATGTCTTTGTCTACATATGTATCTATGTTTACAATAAGCAAGGGGAAGATATCAGAATAGGGACATTGGGGAATAATAAAATATTGTACAGGATACATTTGTACTGTAGTGAAGCTGTCTATCTTTAATTTCACCTTTATTTTACTAGGCAAGTCAGTTAAGAACAAATTCTTATTTTCAATGACGGCCTAGGAACAGTGGGGTAACTGCCTTGTTCAGAACGACATATTTGTACCTTGTCAGCTCAGGGATTCGAAACTTTTGGTTACTAGCCCAATGCTCTCACCACTAGGCTATCCTGCTGCCCTCTATGGTAATGCAAGGTTGTTAAGGAATTTTTTATCAATAATGACTAATTATGTATACATTTCAATCAGGACTGACTAATCAGAATACTATTATGTTGCTGTATAGATATATGAGTTTTCTTTTAATCCTAGTACTGAATATAATGTGTGTAAATATAATCAAGAATTAGAGCAATGACTGTCTGTTCCTTGGTAGAAATGAATGAACTTATCGCCAGACTGGCTAGAATGCTTATCTACACAGGCAGACCTTGGTTCGGGTCATAAATTATCTAAATTAGGGGAGACGATGTGGGAAGGCTTGAGAACTATACAGCCTTTGTACCAGGGTGAAGAAGAGACGGGACAGTTCGAAAACTAATGACTTCATTTTCA
Organism: Oncorhynchus masou masou; assembly: GCF_036934945.1. NCBI lineage: Eukaryota > Metazoa > Chordata > Actinopteri > Salmoniformes > Salmonidae > Oncorhynchus > Oncorhynchus masou. Next base: position 29,407,569 of record NC_088241.1, on the reverse strand, counting down.
GTTTATAACCTGTGGTAAACTGTATCATGTTCAGTGCTCTCGAGAATAAACGCTGCTGATTGATTTTGAGACTGGTCTCTGTCCATTTTATGCAAATAAGAGCCTTACAAATTCTTAGGAATTGACAGAGTGTTTAATTTTAATTGGGTATTAAAACATGTAGGAATTTAATTCCTGTAACAAAGGTCTCTTTCATGATCATGTGAAATGTCAATTGCAGTGGAAATGCTGGGATGTGTTATTCAATGACAATTATGTAAAAAGGTACTTATAATGCAACTATGATGGTGATAGGATAGGTATTACACGTAATCATCCTGAATATTAATGCTATTCTCACTTCATGTTACACACAGACACTCAACCATGCAAATTGTCTGGGTTATTATTTATTTGGACATAACACATTATAGTCTTACTCTTATCCAGACATCATACATACTCTCACTACATCACATCCCATATCAAATCCAAGTGTATTTGTCACACTCGCCGAATACAACAGGTGTACTAGACCTTACAGCGAAATGTTTACTTACACGCCCGTATTAACCAACGATGCAGTTTAAGAAAATACCAACAACAAAAAAGTTTAAGAAAAACAGATATTTAAAGAGCAATAGCGGGGCTATATTCAGGGGCTACCGGTACAGAGTCAACATGTCAATGTGCGGGGGGCACTGGTGTAGAGGTAATTAAGATAATTATGTACATGCAGGTCAGGGCTGTTTAAAATACTCTTGGACCTAGACTTGGCGCTCCGGTACCGCTTGCTGTGCGGTAGCAGAGAGAACAGTCTATGACTAGGGTGGCTGGAGTCTTTGACGATTTTTAGGGCCTTCCTCTGACACCGCCTGGTATAGAGGTCCTGGATGGCAGGAAGCTTGGCCCCGGTGATGTACTGGGCCGTACGCACTACCCTTTGTAGTTTCTTGCGGTCGAGGCCGAGCAGGCTCAATTCAAGATTTACAACCAATTGATTACAGCATTACCCCAAAAATGGAAGAAGCAGGTGGCAGCGGGAGGAGGTAGGGAACTGGTCTGTCTGCCCAATATAAAGGATCAAAACTGGAGGAGGAATAAAAATAGCATAAAAGGAGAGTATACCAGTTTCATTTGACAACCAGGATGTTGACAGCTGTGCCATACAGATTGCAAAATAGTATATGGTGCATAGAATTCCGAAGAAGGTGGCCAGCAGAGATAGGTGGGATGGGCTGAGGGAAGCTGAGGGTTGGGATGTGGAATTGGAGACAAGTGGGAGTGGAGTTGTTGGGCGAGGGATAGAATGACGGTCAAAGAGAAAAGTAAAATAAAGTTAAAATAAAAAATAACAAAAAGTATGTTTGAATGACACTGAGGGGCAGTGTTTTTACAGTGTAAAAAGTTTACAGTGTTTATCATATATGCATAGTCACTTTAACTATACATTCATGTACATACTACCTCAATTAGCCCGACTAACTGGTGCCCCCACACATTGGCTACCCGGACTATCTGCATTGTGTCCCGCCACCCACCACCCCCTCTTTTACGCTACTGCTACTCTCTGTTCATCATATATGCATAGTCATTTTAACCATATCTACATTTACATACTACCTCAATCAGCCCGACTAACCGGTGCCTGTATATTGCCTCGCTACTGTTATTTTTCACTGCCTTTTTACTGTTGTTTTTATTTCTTTGCTTATCTATTGTTCACCTAATACATATGTTTTACTTAAAAATCGCACTGTTGGTTAGGGCCTGTAAGTAAGCATTCTACACCTGTTGTATTCGGCACACATGACAAATAATTTGATTTGATGCCGTGCAGGTGTTTGTACACATGCAATATACACACTCACATTCAAATGCACACATGTGCACATACACACACGTAAATAGTGCCATACATGCACTCAAACATATTCAGTTGGCCTTGCTGTTATGATTTTTGTTGTCCTTGATGTCTTTTGTTTTTTTGCATTGTTGTCTTCCTTTGTCTTTCTCTATTTTCCTCTTTTGTTCATTTTGTTGGTGCATTGGGGGGGTGGGGAATGGAATTATTTTATAACTTTTTTTCTCAGGGGGGTACTTGGATGGTTGAGGGGCAGCTCTTGGGGAACTGTGGGGGGGGGGGGGGGCATTGACCCTGGTTGTTTCTGTGTGGCGCTCTGAATGGGAGGCTGTTTACATGACTAATGTGATGTAGTTGTTGAACGACTTCACTGCAAGTATATTGTATGTTTTAAATATTCAATAAGAAAATAAACTATCAACACCAACTATCAACACCAACCAACAACAACAACTACCATCATACCCACAGAGAAACACCCAGACAACCAGGAGAACAATTTGACGTTATAGTAGTTAAATTCAAAGCGTTAAAATAAATTCAGATTGCACATATTACACTATAGTATACAACCTTGCAAAGATTTTACGCCAAAATCAATAGACATTCTCTGCTCTTTTCCCTACTAAAATACATTTGAAACACATATTGTAGTTGGAAGCACAGTGCATATACAGTATCTCACCGCTAGAGTGGAAGAGGGTCAAATGGATGTGCATAAAATACATACCCCATGACAAAGTATATCTTACAGTGAACTTCAAATGACCCCGTGTTATAATCGATACCGGATCATTAGGAAGCCTTCCTTAACCCTTGTTCCTCATATCTCCATCATCAGTAGCCAAATCCTCAACACTCTGACAATACTGTGAGAGCATTAAGAAATTGGCCACGTCATCAGTTGTTCTTCAGTTGCCCCTAGTCTCTCCCTGAATCCCAAATCATCCCCTAGTCCCTACCACCTAGGCACTTGTGCAGATTTGAGAGGTTTGGATCACTGTAAGTAATATGGTTGTTGCTCCATTCTTCCCTCTGATAGGCCAGGTAGAATTGTTGCTATATTGCTTACACCTGTTCGATCCTCTCATAGAGAGAGCCTCATAGAGAGAGCCTAAGAGCCTAGGCCTAAGGGTAGTGTCTAAGGGCTGATTTGGGATTAACCCTCTGTCTACCCCTAACCTCCCACCCCCCTGTACCCCTCCATACATACCGAGCAGTTCGGCCAGCGTGCGCATGTCCTTCTCCATCAGCTTGTAGACTTCCTCCTTGGAGAACCGTCCGATGCCATGGCCGTACATCTCCCTTTGCACCATGCTGCTGTTCAGGTGGCCGAGGATCCACTTTAGCATGTCACTGAGAGGACCAGTGACTGGCAGCATCTTTTGGGTCTCCTCCAGGTTGTCTACCCACTGGCAATAGGCTATTGTCCTGTATAGAAACACAAATATACAGGTTATAGTACAGTCTTATATAGAAACACACAGATAGCGTGTCTACTGGCAGTAAGCTATTGTCTTGTATAGTTACACAAACATAATACAGGTTGTTAACCCAGTGGTAGTATAGTGTAATCATATGGAAACACATACACTGTGTGTACAAAACATTAGAATCACCTGCTCTTTCCATGACATAGACTGACCAGGTGAATCCAGGCTGGTTGATATGCACTGTGTTGTAGGCCTCTAGCAGCCCAGTAGGCATTAAAACAGGGTGGCAGGGAGACAGGAAGCAGAGAGAAAGTACAGAACAGGGAGAAAACCCTCCATCGGTTTCAATAACTGCTTTTATATTGCAGATATATATATACACACACACTACCGTTCAAAAGTTTGGGGTCACGTAGAAATGTCCTTGTTTTCCATGAAAACATACATGAAATGAGTTGCAAAATGAATAGGAAATATAGTCAAGACGTTGACAAGGTTATAAATAATGATTTTTCATTTGAACAATATTTGTGTCCTTTGCTTTGTCAAAGAATCCTCAATTTTCAGCAATTACAGCCTTGCAGACCTTTGGCATTCTAGTTGTCAATTTGTAGAGGTAATCTGAAGAGATTTAATCCCACAAATTGGATTGGCTTGATCGGCACTTCTTACATACCATACGGCTAAGCTGCTCCCACAACAGCTCAATAGGGTTGAGATTCGGTGATTGTGCTGGCCACTCCATTATAGACAGAATACCAGTTCTTGCATAGTTTTTGGAGCTGTGGTTTGGGTCATTGTCCTGTTGTAGGAGGAAATGAGCTCCAATTAAGCGCCATACAGGGTATGGCATGGAGTTGCAAAATGGAGTGATAGCCTTCCTTCTTCAAGATCCCTTTTACCCTGTACTAATACATTTTATTTCTCTATTTGGTTAGATCAGGGTGTGATGTGGGGTGGGAATTCTGTTTTCTTTTCTATGTTTCTTTATTTCTATGTTTTGGCCCGGTATGGTTCTCAATCATGGACAACTGTCTATTGTTGTCTCTGATTGGGAATCATACTTAGGTAGCCCTTTTTCCCCTCCTTCAGTGTGGGTAGTTAACAAAGTTAAGGGCACTTAGCCTTGTAAGCTTCGCGGTCGTTTTGTATTGTTTATTGTTGGCGAAATCATTCAAATAAAAAGGAATATGTACGCTCACCACACTGCACCTTGGTCCGCTTCTTACGACGTCCGTGACACACGTTACCACCACCACCACCAAAGCACCCCCAGACCATCACATTGCCTCCACCATGTTTGATAGATGGTGTCAAGCACAGAGTGTGCAAAGCTGTCATCAAGGCAAAGGGTGGCTATTTTGAAGAATCTCAAATATGTTTTGATTTCTTTAACACTTTTTGGGTTACTACATGATTCCATATGTGTTATTTCATAGTTTTGTTGTCTTCATTATTATCCTACAATGTAGAAAATAATACAAGTAAGAAAAACCCTTGATTGAGTAGGTGTGTCCAAACTGTTGACTGGTACTGTATATACATATACACATCTTTCTAAAATATATTTTCCACTAATCGTACCACCACTAATGAACAGCAACACTTAGGCTTCTAATTCCAGCTTAAACATACTATATACATTTTATGGACACAAACTATTTTGCAATAGTTCTCTTTTGTTTGCTTTCCTTCTGCTACCCTCAACCCCTCCCATCTATTTCTGAAGACCATCCAGCTTGATTTCTATTCGTCATATATTTTGTCATATATTTTTAACTATGCTGTTTAACAAAAGTTCTGAACCTACACAAATTTTTCAGACACAGTATATTTTACATTGGTTATCTTGTTGTTATTAGTCCCATCCTTCAGCTTCATTCAACTCCTCCCATCTATCTCTTAACACCATCTATATTGGATTTCTATTTGCCATATTTTTCAACTGGGCTGTGATGTTTCACAAAGTTATGAAACTTTCTATTCTCATAGTTGAGACAGATTTAGCAACATTTTTAATTTTTAATTTACAAAGTATTATTATATTATTAATCGATTTGATCGACTTTTCAAATCACCCAGTAGTGCTATCTGGAGAGTTAGCTCCAGGTAAACGTTTCAATTCTTCGGCCATTCCTGGATCTGTGACCAAAAATTAGCTACATCTGGACAAGTACCAAAATAAATTATCTAATGACTCTGCCACCTTGCAGCAAAATCTGCAGAGCTGGGAAGGTGGTATCACCCATATATATATATAACATTATATTGGTTGCAAGAATTTTGTATAATCATTTAAAATTGAACCATTTTATGTTTTGAATCCGGATTCGTCTTGCGTGTCAATTCATAAACCATGTGCAATGGAATCGCTACATCGAAAATCTCTTCCCAACTTTTGGGCTCCCGAGTGGCGCAGCGGTCTAAGGCACTGCAACTCAGTGTTAGAGGCGTCACTATATACCCTGGTTCAATTCCAGGATGTATCACAACCGGACGTGATTGGGAGTCCCATAGGGTGGCGCACAATTGGCCCAGCGTCGTCCGGGTTAGGGTTTGGCCAGTGTAGACCATCATTGTAAACTAAACTAGAATCTATTACAAACAGAGTGGACTAAGTTTTTTAGATTTGACCCTTTGCCAAAGTTTTAAAAAATGGCATTGTTTATAAGGAGTTCAAGTGCAAATTGAGTTATTGCACACTTGCACTTTACAGAGTAGGCGTTCCTTAACGGAAATATGCAAATACGTGCTATAACGCGCCAACAGGATCTCGGTATCTCGTGCTTGGATCTACCCCCTACTTGCTTGTTCTGCCCACTATGACTAATTTGTTCCAATTGGAAACGACAGGCTGTGGTCTATCTTGGGTTAGTTCCAAAAAACATCTTTGCTGCCACTGTATAATGTGTTTATTTTACCATACCATCTCCATCACCTGCTCCAACACTCTAAGACAATGAGATCAGAGACATTCTGAATTCATCTTTCACCTTCAGTTATATCAGGACAAAAGTAATGAATGTAATTGTGATAATTAACAGTCAGCTCTATAGTCAAAAAAAGATTGAGCTGTCGAGAAAAGGATCTGTGGGAAAATTTGCTTCAGAGGCTAAACCAGACAGACCTGAGATCAAATCATAATAACTATTTAAATGCTTTCAATACCATTAAACAGTGCCCTTAATTATAACAACTTGAGCTCTACACAATAGGAATGGAAGACCAATGACAATCTAAACCAAACATTGAATCTAATATACAGTACACGTACATTGTGACAAGCACAATCTCACATACCAGGGCCCAGATTCACAAAACACTTCTTACGCAAAAACATAAGAAGCTTCTTAAGAAAAAAAAAAAGTTCATAAGATAATTCGTAAGTGCAATTCCTCAACAATATCTTTAGATGTTTTGATTTTCTTGCGAACTTCTCAAATATCTTGATCTTGATTTGTTTGTTGCAAGGCAACCGATTTAGCTAGCTATCTAGCTAGTAATGGCAATCATGTTAACATATTTCCTACAGCGATTACAGTTCTAAGACATGTTCTTGGGTTTAAAATAATCAATAATGAAACTTTCAGATGAAGTTTGTGAGTGAATAAAACATGTTCAATTGCTTTCATGATCTTATTCTCTCACTGCCCTGAGTTTAAGACGAGGGTTGAGCTATAAGAAATAGCGCAAGAAATTTTCAACAAACTTTGAGGAATATCACCTTTGCTTAGCTTTCTTCATAAGTCCATAGCTAAGGACAAAATTGCAGTTGATAAGAAATGTCTTCTAAAGAAGGTTTTGTGAATCTGGGCCCTGAGGCATATCTCTGTCACAGAGCAAGCCTCCCTCTCCATGTTGTCATAGCAACATCAATCAATAATTTACCAGCCTGAAGAGCTGTATATGATCTCAGCATGCTGTAACCTATGCTGCTAACCTCAGCTGGCCAAACAGAGCAACAAGCAGCCCAATAGTCCTGCACAGCCATAAATAATGTAATCAATAGTAAACCTAGCCTGTGAGGGGGAGGGGGTAAGAGAGAGACTAGAGAAGGAGGTGATAAGGGAAAAAGAAGACAGGAGAAAAACCAGAGAGAAAAGAGAGAGCAAGAGAAAGGTAGTGGAAAAGAGAGTTATATGAATGACCCTTACTCTACAGAAACAAATGCTTTTAGATGTGTCATTCATCAGACTACCTCTCCCTGGGCCCCAACCAGGAAAGGACCAGGCTGCGTCCAAAATGGCACCCTATTCCTTACAAAGAAGTGCACTATATCAGGAATAGGGTGCCATTTGGGATGCAGTATCAGTGACTTCCCAGCAGAAGCCTCACCAGGACAGATGCCCGACAGTGACTCACCGATAATGTAGACTCCCAGGCATTTACTGTAAGTAAATCCGTAATGTAGCTGTGGATGGCCACTTGGGAAAACTATAGTGAGTGACCTTAGCCGGTTCCAATTCATTCCCAAACCTCCCCTTGGCACTAACCCTTCAATCTTTGCAGACCTTGAAGATGGAGGCAATATGGTGGGAACTTTACCACTACACTGCTTATACACTACATGACCAAAGTTCGTCAAACTTCTCATTCTAAAATCATGTGCATTAATGTGGAGTTGTTCCCTACTTTGCTGCTATAAAAGCCTTCACTCTTCTGCGAAGGCTTTCCACTAGATGTTGGAACATTGCTGCGGGGACTTGCCTCCATTCAGCAACAAGAGCATTAGTGAGGTCGGGCACTGATGTTGGGCGATTAGGTCTGGCTTGCAGTCAGCATTCCAATTCCTCTCGAAGGTGTTCGATGGGGTTGAGATCAGGGCTCTATGCAGGCCAGTCAAGTTCTTCCACACCGATCTCGGCAAACCGTTTTTGTATGGACCTCGCTTTGTGCATGGGGGCATTGTCATGCTGAAACAGGAAAGGGCCTTCCCCAAACTGTTGCCACAAAGTTGGAAGCACAGAATCGTCTAAATTGTCATTGTGTGCTGTAGCGTTAAGACTTCCCTTCACTGGAACTAAGCGGTCTAGTCCGAACTATGAAAAACAGCCCCAGACCATTATTCCTCTTCCACCAAACTTTACAGTTGGCAGTATGCACTGGGGCAGGTAGCATTCTCCTGGCATCCGCCAAACACAGACTTGTCTGTTGGATTGTCAGAAGGGTTAGGGTGATTCATCACTCTAGAGAACGCTTTCCCATTGCTCCAGAGTCCAATGGCTGCGAGCTTTACACCACACTTGCCGACGCTTAGCATTGCACATGTTGTTCTTAGGCTTGTGTGCGGCTGCTCGGCCATGGAAACCCTTTTCATGAAGCTTCTGACGAGCAGTTCTTGTGCTGACGTTGCTTTTAGAGGCAGTTTGGAACTCGGTAGGGAGTGTTGCAACCGAGGAAAGAACATTTTTACGCGCTTCTGCACTTGGTGGTCCCGTTCTGTGAGCTTGTGTGGTCTACCGCTTCGCGGCTGTGCCGTTGTTGTTTCTAGTTGTTTCCACTTCACAATAACAGCACTTACAGTTGACCGGGGCAGCTCTAGCAGGGCAGAAATTTGACAAACTGACTTGTTGGAAAGGTGGCATCCTATGACGGTGCCACGTTGAAATTCACTGAGCTCTTCAGTAAGGCCATTCTATTGCCACTAGTTCTCTATGGAGATTGCATGGCGGTGTGCTTGATTGTATACACCTGTCAGCAACGGGTATGGCTGAAATCCCTGAATCCACTCTTTTGAAGGGGTGTCCACATACTTTTGTATATATAGTGTACCTATCTAGACTCTTCGGACATGCTAACATCAAGGGTTCAGGGCCAAGGGGGAGGGTAGGGAGCAATTTGGGAATGGCTGTGACATATATGGAGTCACCAATGTAGCACTGGAGGACAAGGGGTTATATTAATTGACTGAGTCACCAGTAGAGGTGCTCCTCCACCATCTTGGTGACAGCCCGGGACACGGCTCTTTCCTGGGGACTGAGGTTCTTGTTGAGGTTGACGCCCAGGTTCTCTTCCAGGAAGTCAATGATGAACTCTGACCCCGACACCTGCTGCCAGTTATACTCAATCCATGGCATCTTACCCTGCGGAGAGAGCTTCCCATCAAAGTAGTTCTGCAAGGGGGAGAACAGAATGGGGTTCAGCACTGGGAAATTGACACACTCTAGTTGTTTCTGAATATGTAGGACTGGTTTCCCAGACTCAGATTAATCCCTGGACATAAAACAACATGCATAAAGAGAATTTCCATTTAAAGTGCTTTTTAGTCCAGGAATGTAAGCTTAATCTGTGTGCAGGAAACCAGTTCTACTTTTCAAGTTCTACTTTATCATACACAGGCTATTATTGTACCTGGTAGGGTAGGTCCACCATGCGTAGGTACGTCTCCATCTTGAGGCAGAATGGTGAGAGGCTGGGGACCCCCGTGTTTGGCCTGGAGAACTGATGGAGGATGATGGCATCTTTAGAGTCCAACTCCTGCTCCTTCCTAGAAAACACCCGGGGAGAAAAAGGCCAACTGAAAAGGTGTGCTATACTGAGGCAACAGCAAACTAGTACACAGGTGGGAGCCCCATGAGATAAAACAATTGTTTTCAAGTATTTTATCTCTGTGGCAGCCACTTTAAAAGTCATCAACATTTCTGTGACAACAGTACAGCTATTTCCAGGTCAGTTTGTGTTGTGAGAACAATATCATAACTCGCCCTGATTGGAGGAGATCAGAGAGGAGAAAGCAGGATTAGTTGCATCTCTGTTTCAGGCTCTTAGTAATCTCACTGGGAGGATAGGGTCTCACCTGGTGCCTATTATATAATGGTGACACAGCAGCGAGAGGAACTATTCTTCAATTCCCTGAGCTCTGTGTTACAGATGGAATTTCCATACAAGGACCGATGAGCACCAACATGTGAAGTTCATAGAACCATGTGAAATTGTTTGTCAAATGAAAGTGAAGACTCTATATTTTTGAGAAATTAAGGCATATATACAGTGGGGCAAAAAAGTATTTAGTCAGCCACCAATTGTGCAAGTTCTCCCACTTAAAAAGATGAGAGAGGCCTGTAATTGTCATCATAGGTACACTTCAACTATGACAGACAAAATGAGAAGAAAAAAAATCCAGAAAATCACATTGTAGAATTTTTAATGAATTTATTTGCAAATTATGGTGGAAAATAAGTATTTGGTCAATAACAAAGGTTTCTCAATACTTTGTTATATACCCTTTGTTGGAAATGACAGAGGTCAAATGTTTTCTGTAAGTCTTCACAAGGTTTTCACACACTGTTGCTGGTATTTTGGCCCATTCCTCCATGCAGATTTCCTCTAAAGCAGTGATGTTTTGGGGCTGTTGCTGGGCAACACGGACTTTCAACTCCCTCCAAAGATTGTCTATGGGGTTGAGATCTGGAGACTGGCTAGGCCACTCCAGGACCTTGAAATGCTTCTTACGAAGCCACTCCTTCATTGCCCGGGCGGTGTGTTTGGGATCATTGTCATGCTGAAAGACCCAGCCACATTTCATCTTCAATGCCCTTGCTGATGGAAGGAGGTTTTCACTCAAAATCTCACGATACATGGCCCCATTCATTCTTTCCTTTACACGGATCAGTCATCCTGGTCCCTTTGCAGAAAAACAGCCCCAAAGCATGATGTTTCCACCCCCATGCTTCACAGTAGGTATGGTGTTCTTTGGATGCAACTCAGCATTCTTTGTCCTCCAAACACGACGAGTTGGGTTTTTACCAAAAAGTTATAATTTGGTTTCATCTGACCACATGACATTCTCCCAATCTTCTTCTGGATCATCCATATGCTCTCTTGCAAACTTCAGACGGGCCTGGACATGTACTGGCTTAAGCAGGGGGACACGTCTGGCACTGCAGGATTTGAGTCCCTTTCGGCGTAGTGTGTTACTGATGGTAGGCTTTGTTACTTTGGTCCCAGCTCTCTGCAGGTCATTCACTAGGTCCCCCGTGTTGTTATATCAGTTTGACCCCACGGGGTGAGATCTTGCGTGGAGCTCCAGATCGAGGGAAATTATCAGTGGTCTTGTATGTCTCCCATTTCCTAATAATTGCTCCCACAGTTGATTTCTTCAAACCAAGCTGCTTACCTATTGTAGATTCAGTCGTCTTCCCAGCCTGGTGCAGGTCTACAATTTTGTTTCTGGTGTCCTTTGACAGCTCTTTGGTCTTGGCCATAGTGGAGTTTGGAGTGTGACTGTTTGAAGTTGTGGACAGGTGTCTTTTATACTGATAACAAGTTCAAATAGGTGCCATTAATACAGGTAACGAGTGGAGGACAGAGGAGCCTCTTAAAGAAGAAGTTACAGGTCTGTGAGAGCCAGAAATCTTGCTTGTTTGTAGGTGACCAAATACTTATTTTCCACCATAATTTGCAAATAAATTCATTTAAAAAATGATTTTCTGGATTTTTTTCTCATTTTGTCTGTCATAGTTGAAGTCTACCTATGATGGAAATTACAGGCCTCTTTCATATTTTTAAGTGGGAGAACTTGTACAATTGGTGGCTGACTAAATACTTTTTTGCCCCATTGTACATTCCGTTACCAAAAACCCACATATCTTTAAGATGTTTGCTAATTTCTCTCCATAATGAGGGAGGATAATGACATTTCACAGAAGTAAGAAGTATAGGTAGACCTACCAATTAGTTAGTGTTTTTACTGATATCAAGTTTGTCTATGAATTAAGTAATTTAAAACTCGTAATTCTGTTACCAAATCGGTAACGGAATTATTGCAAAATCAGTAACGGAATTACTGCAATTTAAATGGGAAATCATACTAGTCACACATCACACTTGGGTCACTTGCTACTGTCCTCCCTCCAACTGGCATACTGTTATGTTCAGCACATAACTGTGTTTCCCTTTCTGTTACCTGTTGGTCAAATCAGAGAGGAAGAGGTGAAGTCGAGAGGGTTTACTGCTGCCAAAATCTGTCCATGATACCGATAAGCAGACTGCCTGCCTTCCCGCCTTTGGGACAACAACTCCCATTGTTTGGGCGGAGACAAGACCATCTTATAGCATCTCAGGGCAAAGCAAGACTGTGAAAACAGTCTGGACAACACCTCCCTCTCTCTCTGCTGCTCTCTCTATTTTTTCTCTCTCCAGTTAATGTCACATCTCCTGGCTCTTACTGTAATAAGCATCCTCATTGAACGTTGAAAAGTAGTTGGAATTTGGTCATTCTGCCCTGGCTGGACCAAATCTGAACCAATCACAAATGTCTATGTTTCACAAGTTTGGGCAGCACAGTAGAGAACAATAGAGTACAGAATAGTACTGTAAAGAAAAGCGGAGTACTGTACTGTACAGTAGAGCACACAATTACTCTGCTGAACTCTACTGTAATGTGCTGTGCTCTACTATGATGCCCAAACATAGACGTCTATGATGGTTTCAGATTTGGTCTGGTCCGGACCAACCAAATGTGATCTTGTTTGGGGGTGGAGGTCAACACAATAATATTCAGTGTGTAGAATAATACCCAAATATGCAAAAGAAGGATGTTGCATATTTCTACATTTGTTTACCTATTCAGGATACAGCACCATGAAAATATGATATTCATATATCAATCACATTTATTTATGAAGCCCTTATAACATCAGCTGATGTCACAAAGTGCTATACAGAAACCCAGCGTAAAACCCCAAACAGCAAGCAAAGCAAATGTAGAAGCACGGTGGCTAGGAAAAACTCCCTAGAAAGGCAGGAACCTTGGAAGAAACCTAGAGAGGAACCAGGCTCTGAGGGGTGGCCAGTCCTCTTCTGGCTGTGCAGTGTGGATATTATAACAGTACATGGCCAAGATGTTCAAATGTTCACAGATGACCAGCAGGGTCAAATAATAATAATAATAATCACAGTGGTTGTAGAGGGTGCAACAGGCGAGCACCTCAGGAGTAAATGTTAGTAGGCTTTTCATAGCCGATCATTCAGAGTTAGAGACAGCCGGGGAGAGAGAGAGTCGAAAACAGCAGGTCCGAGACAAGGTAGCACTTCCGGTGAACAGGTTAGGGTTCCATAGCCGCAGGCAGAACAGTTGAAACTGGAGCAGCAGCACGGCCAGGTGGACTGGGGACAGCAAGGAGTCATCAGGCCATGTATATATATACATAATTATCCATTTTTGTATAGTACAGATCATGGACCCATGATGTAATTTAGTTACCGTTACTATATTACCAGTTGTAAATCCACTTCACCAACTGTAGTACAATAACAAACAAAGCAATTCTAACTCAAGGTGTCATGTCATAGCTGACACCCCATTATATCTGCAGAATTTTTAATATCTTAATTCTGAGTAGATATTTAACCGTTTTTGGAAAACATGGTCGCATTAAAAACTGAGGGAGCATATATCCCCAAATCGCAGACATGCTTTTAGCCCCACTTCCTCTTCCCCTCAGTGTCTTAAATGCAAAACTGATACAGGCACCCTAACACATTGTTTATGGTTATGTATCAAAATACAAAGATACTGGTCTGGTGTTCTGCAAGAAATTGAAAAGATCCTAGGGGTTGATCTAGAATTGGACCCAGTTTCTTTACTGTTGGGTCTCCCTAGTAGGCATGTTACTTCTGTGGGTAAAAGGAGGCTTTACAACATCCTTACCTTCGCAGCGAGGAAAAACATCCTTTTACAGTGGATTAGTGATAAGGTTCCTTCTATTATAGATTGGCATAAGATACTATTTGAATGGGTGCCTCTGGAATATCTGACATGTACATTGCATTCTAAAACAGACCAGTTCTACAAAAGTATGGGAACCTTATCTAAATTACCTAGAACCTGAGGTATCAGCTATTATGCTGCAAGGATTCTCTTAGAATGACGGGGATCTATGTATTTCAGAACTACACTGTACGTTCCATGTGTGGAACCTAACCTCTTGGTTTATACTGAGCTTTTTTGTTTAATTTCTGTTTGTAAGTTTGTTTAAAATGTATGTATTGAGAGACGCAATGATGGTGATGGGGTGAGAGAAGCACCGAGTGGGAAGAGGGAATGGGTGTACGTATGTATGGGTGTGTGTGTACCCTCTGGAGAGCCTTACGGTTGTGGGCGGAGCAGTTGTCGTACCAGTCGGTGATACAGCCCGCCAGGATGCTCTTGATTGTGCATCTGAAGAAGTTTGTGAGTGCTTTTGGTGACAAGCCGAATTTCTTCAGCCTCCTGAGGTTGAAGAGGCGCTGCTGCGCCTTCTTCACGATGCTGTCTGTGTGGGTGGACCAATTCAGATTGTCTGTGATGTGTATGCCGAGGAACTTAAAACTTACTACCCTCTCCACTACTGTTCCATCGATGTGGATAGGGGGGTGTTTCCTCTGCTGTTTCCTGAAGTCCACAATCATCTCCTTAGTTGCGCGTAGATATGTGTAAGTGGGTGCTGTTTTTCTTGTTTTTTTCTGTGTGCTTTGTCTCTATTGTTGTATCTCTTAATATGGGTGAAAATTGTGAAATTCCAATAAAAATACTGTTACAAAAACTGAGGGAGATTTTTATGTTACAAAACTTTGCATCTGCACAGTAAATGTGATTTTGTGAAATGTTCTGTGTAAATTGATCAAAGTTGTCTTTGTGCATAGAGTTGTATGGTTTGTTAAACTTCGAAATGAATGTTTTTGGTTGGCATACATTTTAAAATGACTTCTTTTCTAGAAGTCCAGGGCCTAGGCCAACTGCAAAATGGGTATTTATTTTTGGTGCAGGGAAGTCTTCCATGAAGTGTGTGTGTAATCTAAGTCAAAGCGTAATTCTGTTACCGTTGAATTGCCCTAGAACAACCTTGTCCCTTCACTATATTTAAGTCACCAGTCTAAACACTCATGCACACAAGTATACACAGATACAATACACAATTTCACAATAATGAAATGGTATAGTCCTCATCATATTACTGACTCCATGGTATTCAATGGGCCTACAGCAGGAAAAAGAAAACTCAGGGATTTGTCTGAACTTCTATTTCAATCCTCTACTACCCTTGAAATCAAGGCCTGGGAGGTTAATCATGCTTGTGAAAATCTGATAAGGGTCCTTGCATTTCCACCCCACAGTTTTTAATGGTGGGTGACTGACACTGACATATATTTTGGCTTTAATAATTAAACATAACCTACAGTACAGGGGCATGCTGCCTTGCAATTACTCTAGTTCATACCTAAATTAATGTAATGAATTATAGCCTACATATGTCCAAGAGAGCAGGAATGGACTCCATCCAAAGTCAGTTACATCAGCAGGCATTTCGTAACACCTTGAAATTCGACTTGAATTTATGGAAATAAATATGGCATGTATATAAATGATAGCCTACTTTGGCTAATCAAATGTATAGGCTAGGTTTTCGGTACAATGGTCTTGCGCAGGACAGTCTACGACAGAATAAACAACTCCCATTCCCACAAAATGTCGCTCTTCACACAACTGTGGTGTTGAAACCATCGAAACGACGCAGGCTACGTCGCAGTCCATTTTTCTATGGTGCGGAAATTCTGGACCGTGCAAAAGAAACACTATTGTATTCAGGGGTAGATACAGAGAGTTCCTTTGAGAATAATTACTCAAAGGGATGCCATAGAACACACATGCTGCAGGTTTACAGTCAAAATGTAGTTTTCTGTGGTAGAAGCATGATAATAGTAGGTTTATGCGACGTGATTCAGCAATGTTTCCAAATTAGGAAATGCAAAGCCAGTCCTGTGACAGATTATATGGAGCCACTGTTACAGAATGTACCGAAACGCCTAAATGCTTGAGATACGACTGTGTGGGGACAGGAGCGCCATTCATTAGGTTAACAATAGGCCTGGATTAATCTTCCTTCTCAAAGATTAAAACAGACGCATTTCATTCAACATTAGGCTACAAACGTCCGCTTTCACTAAACATAAATCTTAAAAGAGCTCACGTGAGAGGTTAGTAAAGGTAATTCTGACACCACTGCTGCAGTGCTAGAGAAATTCATATTTACGCTCAGGATATGGCATAAAACCTGACGCGTAATTTTCCACATTCCAATATTTTTGCATCTCCTGTCCTTGCCTCCTTGGGGGGGGGGGGGGGAACTATATCATCAAACAGCTGCACATTCTAGCCTACAGTGCAGGAAGGGATGATTCGAATATATGAACAAATGTAAACAAACGACAGCAATATTCTGTTTTTCAGAGATGTCAAGAGCAGCTGTTTAGAAGTGACAGCAAGTGCGCACCCCCAGGAAACACACTCTCAGCCCATCCCCGAGGGTATGAATTATTTTATAAAGTTAGATCATTATTGTGAATATAGTAGTTTAAGCCTACGCAAACACAGCCTAAGCACCACACAAATGCACACATTTGATCATGTGAACCAATACCCTTGCAGATTGTGTCATTGGAGCATATTTTTGCCGTTGTAGCCTACCTGATGGCGAGCAGCTCGTGTAATAGATAGGCAGCAGCAGCGAGGAGGGCACCGCCGGTGATATAGATGGTTTTCTTCCACCAGGAATCCGACCCCAATCCCGACATGGTCCAACCGTAGTCCTGTTGTAAAGGGATTGCGACGATATAGCCATATAGAGAGTGAGGCTCGTCGGAGCCACATATCCCCAAGGGCAGGCTGTGATTCCGCCCGAGTTCAACCACACACGGTCGGGACGAGGCGAAACCAGACCCCCACATACTCTATCAATCGCCGCGTGGCACCTGCGTTCTCTCGCAAACCACTCTCGGCTTCATCAATATGTCACAGCAGTCCTATGTTGCATGGCGATATGCTATCTGCCAAACATTAGAAATATACATATTCCGGCCTGATGGTGCCCGCACCCCAGGCTCGGCATCCTCCGCCAGCCTTCGGAGCCTTTGTCTGTTCCAATGGAAACTAGTGGCAAACTGTGGGTACCTCCCAAACATCTGAGCCTCATGACAACAAAACCACCACACAAGTTGATGGGGATAGGTTGGGTTTATGCGGTTTTTGATTTGAAATCATTAACAAAAAAAATAAGGCTTTAATATAGGGCAATAGGCCAGGCCTTATATCATGATTATAAAGACATATGTAAAATACATTGTATTTACATTGATTTCGAAATGCAAATTAAATGGTTTAAGCAATTGTGTTGTTTTCTTGGAGCAATGTTACATGGGCAATTTCACTATTCATTGTCACTAAGTCCTGCAATATCTCCATAGCAACATTTAGGCTTAGTGTTGAGCCATTATTGAATGCACAACACACTCTTCGAGTGCTATAACTACTGGTGCATGTTCAACAACAACGTGCTTGCATAGCAGGTGCATACTTTTGGCTACTTTAGCTAAAGTCGGTTATACTCCACATTGCAGTAACTTCGGCAGTGTAAAAAGCCATTCATCTTGGAGAATACATGCGACCAATGTGCTTTCCGTTGTGATTGTTTGGACCATACCTAATATTGCGAAACAACTTTGCTTGAAAAAAGGATTGCGCTTTCGTAAGAATTCTATAATGTAAGGTCAGTTACCCCTCAGTCTTGAGCTAGTGCCAACCAACAATGTATATAAACCTTGGATTGCTAATAATATGTACTGGCCATTGAGAGGCTTTGAAGCCACCGGTCGGGCAAATTGGCACTCCCCAGTCGGAACAGTCCTTCATAGGAATTAATGGAATTCGACAGAATTTCAATTTAATGTTAAGAACAAAAATACATGTATTTACGTATTTTTTGTTGTAGTGGGGACCGTAACATTAATCTCTAAAAAAAATATATACTTGGAAGAAAATGTTTTTATTTTTTATGTTCAGCTCACATAATATAACTTAAAAAGTGCATATTACGGTGTATGTAATAGAATAAACGAGGCAAACACTAATGTATACATTAATAAATGGATTTCTATAGCTTCCAAAATATATATTTTTTTTTACAACGGTGGGAGAGTGCCAAGATGGAGGCATGGGGGCCTATCAGTCATCGAGTGTATATATAAATTATTGGTGCCAACCCAGTGCCGCCTGCATCCATGCGCTCTGCTTTCCCCAAACCGGTTCGGGGTCAGCATCACACCTCAGAATAAATGCTTTTCAAACAGATTCATTGTAGTTCTGAAATCGTATTCAATAATCCGTTTATTATAGCTTCCTGCTTATACATCCAATACCCTTACTGCACAGCCATACTGCAAGCGTGTGCACTCCAGCGGCGCTCACGTCAGTGGAGTTTAGACGACAGTCTATTGGACAAATTGTACATGTTTATCCTGGTCTGCTACATTTATAGCAGAGCGATCTTATTCTGCTCAAGTATGTGACTGAAAACCAGCCCTGGACTGTTCTACAGCCTACACCGACCCATAATCCAAGTTGGACATAAAATGAGCAGTTTTTAAATGCAATTTGTTAGAAGCCAGTGGGGCATGTGACTAGAATAACAACATTTGTGTCATGAGGGTAAAAAAAAAAAAACATACCTTTTTACATTTCAGCACATAGTCCTGGGTGTGACAGAAACACACAGTCCACCTGTGGAGGATCAAATACACTACTGTGACTGCACTTCTTGAAACATCCGGCCAATGATTGTGTCTGTTTTGAATAATAACTTGCAAGCATGATTTTAGTTGGAGGCTTGTTTGGGTCTTATGTAATAGTTCAGCCAGAAGCCAATTATAATCTAAAAATCACCATGGCTACAGAGTAGAGAGAAAGAGAGCAAGAAAAGGCCGAAGCAGCCTGATCTCCCCCTCCTATATTTCAGGGATTAGCAGGAAATATGTGGACAGAAAATCTAAAGACTTTTATAATATAAAAAGCCCTCAGATGCTGAATTTCAGCACAGGATTTACAACTGATACACCACATCACTGATTTGGACTATATCTTCACACTGTTGAAATGACACTAGAGAGGAACAATCGTCAGATCAGAGAATCTTAAAGGAAACCATTTCATTTCCTAATGGAAAGGTATAATAAGCATGTCAAGACAAACAATATCCATACAATGGATTTTGATGAACAGACATTGTGACTGTATTTTTGAAGAAAACATCTTGTTCAATAGTAAATCAGAGACCTGAGATGTCAACCATGGTGATGAACACTTCTACCATAACAGATGACATTGTAATGACAAGCCTTGAAAGCTTAAACAGTTCACGCAATTCAGAGGGACTCATTATGCTGTGAACTCACAGAACAATCATGGCCTGGCTGAAAGAAAACACTATGTATTTGTATCAAGCACTGAACTATAACTTTCTCAAATGCTTTGTGTTTTTCAGGTCCATTGCCTTTCTCTTCAGAGATCAGAGGATCTGTGTTGCAGCTGACCACTTATGACAACTCTTTCCCACGGTCAAGTCAGTTGTACCAGCGTCTGGCCTTAGCTTGGGCCACTATCACGGTGGGGTCTTCGGGGTCGTCCTCGTCAAGGTTCGGTTCCTCCTCGAGTTTGACCGCGTGCAGGGAGTAGTTGATGCTGGTGCTCTCTGTCCAGCTCCAGGCCCCTGACAGAGGGTTATACAGCATCCCTCGGATAGACTCCACATGGAAACCATCTGGGACAGAGTAGAGATCGAGAGGAATAGGTCAAAAAGAAATAGAGAGGGATAGAGAAAGAATGGGTGAGAAAGAAGATGAGAAATAAGAAAATGGGACAATTGAAAAGACAGAAAGCGAGAATGGATGAGAAAGAGAGCGAGAGACAGAGGGTCACACACACACACACACACACAAACACACAACCTCCTATTGGAAAGTGAGAATGAAAGAACGAGACAGCCAAACAGACACCAGTAGGCCTTCAAAAAGAGGCACCAGCACAATAGTAAAATACCAAAAGGGACAGTAGAAAGAGCTAAGAGGAGAGTGAGGAAGGGAAGTAGCAGCATGTGAATGAAGAGCAGGCAGACTCACTGGACTCTAGCAGGCGCTCCAGCTCCATGGGGCTGACAAACTTGTCCCAGTCATGGGTCCCGCTGGGCACGATGCGTAGCACCTCCTCTGCTGCCACGATGGCCAGGGCGTACGACAGCTGGGTCTTGTTGATGGTGGTGATGAAGAGGGAGCCTCCTGGCTGCACACAGGAGGGAGACCGTTATAACCCAGGGCTGTGTTCACTTGGCACCAAACCAGGAGATACTACCTAGACTGGTACCTGGTCCAATAAGAAATGCTAATTTTCCTTTTCCGTTGCAAAATGTTTTTGTTGTTGTTGTGTACACTAATGAATGTGATCCAACAGATGTGTGTTGCTTCGGATGGCTCTATTATTGTCAATTGAGAGGCAGCAACACAGGTTTGATAGATAAGGATTAAATAGAAGAAAAAAAATGACTGAAAGATCAGGTAAAGGGGACAGGCTTTGAATGCTTCATCTATAACACATCAGTGACTGTACACACAACTAACATGGAGAGATGAGAGCTGGTTCACATCTCAACCAATTAAGCTATTTTAAAACATGACATTGTACAGAACAAATAATCATTTATGATGGTCAGCGTTAAAAGAGCAGCTGAGAGATTTGGGCCAGAGAGAGTGAGAATCTGGATGCAATGGTATTAGAGGAGATTAGGAAGATTTGTGCTCTTTCAACTAATTTGTCCTCCAACACACTGACCCAGGAGATTGGAGGCATCTGGCCCTTGGACCGATAAAGAGGTCAACCCAAAAGATAGTCGATAGTACAAATCATGCACAACCAAACACCACGGATAACTCAATGAAGCGACTGTTCTCTCAGAGAGAACAGTCATGAGTGTGTGGAATGTGAGACGAGTCACGACCCACCTTGAGCACCTGGTTGCAGCAGAGTGTGAAGGTTTCCAGGTCAGCCAGATGTTCCACCACCTCAGAGGCCACCACTGCATCAAACTGCCCCGCTCCCTGCCGCCCCCTTTTCAGAGAGCTCCTCCAGAGTGATGCCACGGTAGCGCACATTGCCACGCAGGTCTGGATCATGCCACGCATGTACCTCCGCTGTCCCAATACTGTCTGCCACCGGGTCAATGCCTAGTACATCTGCCCCCAGTCTACCCCAAGGGCTGGGAGAAAGTGAGTTTATACATAGTGACTTTGGAAAGTTTTCACACCCCTTGAATTTTTACACATTTTGTTATGTTACAAAGTGGGATTAAAATATATTTAATTGTCAAATTTTGTCAATGATCCCTATATCAAGGCCAAAGAAAAACATTTTAAATTGTAGAATTTAAGTAAAACACTAATATATCTTGATTAAATAAGTATTCAACCCCCTGAGTCAATACATGTTAGCATCACCTTTGGCAGCGATTATAGCAGAGAGTGTTTTTGTGTAAGTCTTCAGGATATTTGCATACCGGGATTGTACAATATTTTCCCATTCTATAAAAAAAAATTCAAGCTCTGACAAGTTGATTATTGCTAGACAGCGATTTTCATATCTTGCCATAGCTCCTCAAGCGGATTTAAGTCAAAACTAACTAGGCCACTCAGGAAAATTCTATGTCGTCTTGGTAAGCAACTCCAGTGTATATTTTGCCTTGTGTTTTAAGTTGGTCCTGCTGAAAGGTACATTTTTCTCCCAGTGTCTGGTGGAAAGCAGACAACCAGGATTTTCTTTTCCTCTAGGATTTTGCTTGTGCTTAGCTCTAATCCATAATAAAAAAAAAAATCCTAAATAACTCCCTAATCTTTGCTGAAGACAAGCATAACCATAACATGATGCAGCCACCACCATGCTTGAAAATATAAAGAGTGGTACTCAGTGATGTGTTTGCCCCAAACATAACTCTTTGTATTCAGGACAAAAAGTTCATTTCTTTGCCACTTCTGCTACTCCGCTCTCCTCTTTTTTGTTGTTGCCATATTGCAAACAGGATGCATGTTTTGGATTATTTTGATTCTGTACAGGCTTCCTTCTTTTCACTCTGGTCATTGAGGTTAGTAATTGTGGAGTAACTACAATTGTTGTTGATCCATCTTCAGTTTTCTGCCATCACCGCCATTAATATCATTGGCCTCATGGTGAAATCCCTGAGCAGTTTCCTTCCTCGCCAGTAACTGAGTTAGGAAGGACGTCTGTATCTTTGTAGTGACTGGGTGTATTGATACACCATCCAATGTGTAATTAATAACTTCACCATGTGCAAAGTGTCTGCTTTTTAAAATTGTATTTACACCAATCTACCAATAGGTGCCCTTCTTTGTGAGTTATTGGAAATCCTTCCTGGTTTCTGTGGTTTAATCTGTACTTGAAATTCACACCTCGACTGAGGGACCTTACAGATAATTGTATGTGTGGGGTACAGAGATAGGGTAGTCAATTTTCGTATGCTGTTGACACCTGTGTTTACACCTTAGTGCTGCCTGCTCGCCCGCAGCCAATCTCCATCCTTCCACAGCTGATCTCTTCTGAAAAGAATTCCCCTAACTACACGAACCCCTGAGACGGACTCATAGAGTCCAAAGTCTAACAGACTGTGTGTGTGTGTGTGTGTGTGTGTGTGTGTGTGTGTGTGTGTGTGTGTGTGTGTAATTCTGTCTGTGTGATAGAGAGCTATATTAGACCTGAAGTTGTCTCCTCAAATCAAAACAAAACTGCTGGTATGTGTTCACTTCAAATAAGAGCAAGGAAACAAATGCAATCCTTTGTAGATGTGAAGTTATCAAACACAAATGACCAACTGTCCTTTTCCACCAAACTGACCAGTGAAATTGAGAAGAAATATGAATGTATTTGACATTTCAAACATTATTAGCAACTGGTAGAGCAAGGAAAAGGTTTGCATCACAAGCAGAATTGTACTGTACAGGCTACATTCAAAGTGAAGCTACATCTGATTTGATAGCTTGCAATTTAAAAAAAATAATAATTTCCAAGCAGGTGTATGGGAATAAGAGTCAGTTGTCCACAGCAGCATCAGACTGCATATCTATCTCATTCATACACACAAAAAAAATACACATTTTACCTCAGTGAGCAACCCCCCTCCACAGCCTACGTCCAGTCTTCTGAGCCCTGCCAGGGGTTTCCCCGGATGCCGCCCGCCATGTGCGTTCAACAGATTATCCCTGAAAGAGGTCACACTATGAATACACACTACCACTCTTTCCAACCCATCCCCAAAGCCATACAGTGCATTCAAAGTATTCAGACCCATTGACTTTTTCCACATTTTGTTACCCTCCAGCTTTATTCTAAACTTGATTAAATTGTTTGTTCTCAATCTACACAAAATTTCCATTAAAAAAAACATATCACCCCATAAAAAACAGATCACATTTCCATAAGTATTCAGACCCTTCACTCAGTACTTTGTTGAAGCACCTTTGGCAGAGATTACAGCCTCGAGTCTTCTTGGGTATGACGATACAAGCTTGGCACACTTGCATTTGAAGAGTTTCTCCCATTCTTCTCTGCAGATCCTCTCAAGCTCTGTCAGGTTGGATGGGAGTGTCGCTGCACAGCTATTTTCAGATCTCTCCAGAGATGTTCGATCGGGTTCAAGTCCAGGCTCTGGATGGGCCACTAAAGGAGCCGGCCAGCACTAGGAAGAGTCTTGGCGATTCCAAACTTCTTCCATTTAAGAATGGAGGCCACTGTGTTCTTGGGGACCTTCAATGCCGCAGACATTTTTCGGTACCCTTCCCCAGATCTGTGCCTCAACACAATCCTGTCTTTGACAATTCCTTCAACCTCATGGCTTGGTTTTTGCTCAAACATGCACTGTCAACTGTGGGACCTTTATATAGACAGGTGTGTGCCTTTCCAAATCATGTCCAATCAATTGTATTTACTCCAATCAAGGATGATCAATGGAAACAGGATGCACCTGAGCTCAATTTCGAGTCAGGTAGCAAAAGGTCTGAATATGTATGCAAATAAAAGTTTTATTTTTATTTTTAATGCATTGGCAAAAATGTCATAGGGAGGTAGTCAGACCTGACCGTGTGGTGCAAGGACAACAACCTCTCCCTCAACGTGATCAACACAAATGAGATGATTGTCGACTACAGGAAAAGGAGGACCGAACATGCCCCCATTCTCATCGACAGAGCTGCAGTAGAGCAGGTTGAGCTTCAAGTTCCTTGGCGTCCACATTAACAACAAACTAGAATGGTCCAAGCACACCAAGACAGTCGTGAAGAGGGCACAAAAAAACCTATTCCCCCTCAGGAGACTGAAAAGATTTGGCATGGGTCCTCAGATCCTCAAAGGATTTTACAGCTACACCATCAAGAGAATCCTGACAGGTAGCATCACTGCCTGGTATGGCAACTGCTCGGCCTCCGACCGCAAGGCACTACAGAGGGTAGTTGTTAGGAATTTTATGAATAATGACTAAACAATATCTACATTTTAAATATAACTATAACTAATTAAACTCTACTCTGTTTTATTATATCTGATTAATAATGTTAATTCATAAGGAAGGGATTGTGTAGCATGAAACAGGGGGTAATTAACCATAATAAGTACCATTCCAGCTAGGTTGGGGAGGAATGGATTGTGGGTTTTAAGTAAGCAGAAAGGATTGTTAACTTGTGGTTGAACCGACTCAACTTGTTTAGATAAGGCAGAGAGTGTTTTCCTGGGTTTTCCATTATCTGGAACTGTCTTCTAAATAGTGATGGATGAAGGTGAAGACTCCAGAAGTTAATCTTGATAATAGTGTGTGTGAGCGAGGAGGTTGGAATAAACTTTTGAACCTGCTTTGTCCTGGTCGATAGGAGGAAGGACATTTTATAACCTATGACGTCATATTTTGTACGTAAACTGTCGTTTGTGGTTACATGGGAGTGCGCTCCGAGAATAAATACTATTATCTAATTTTGATAAGACTGGTCTCTGTCTATTTTATGCAAATAAGAATCTTACAAATTCTTATAAATAGACTGAGTGGTTTAATTAATGTACACATAAAGGAATTATGTAATTCCAATGACAGTAGTGCGTACGACCCAGTACATCACTGGGGCCAAGGTTAGGCTGACCAACAAGTGCTCCCGCACATTGGCGAACCGGGCTATCTGCATTGTGTCCCACCCATTACCCCAACCCCTCTTTTACGCTACTGCTACTCTCTGTTCATCATATATGCATAGTCACTTCAACCATATGTACCTCAATCAGCCTGACTAACCCGTGTCTGTATGTAGCCTCGCTACTGTATATAGCCTGTCCTTTTACTGTTGTTTTATTTCTTTACCTACCTACTGTTCACCTAATACCTTTTTTTGCACTATTGGTTAGAGCCTGTAAGTAAGCATTTCACTAAGTATTCAGCGCATGTGACAAACTTTGATTTGATTCCTGCCATCCAGGACCAGTATTCCAGGCGGTGTCAGAAAAAGGCCCTAAAAATTGTCAAAGACTCCAGCCACCCTCGTCAGACTGTTCTCTCTGCTATTGCACAGCAAGAGGTACTGGAGCGACAAGCTGGTGACACTGTCTGTGACTTATTTAGAATACAAGGCAACACTTAACCAGCATAGCTACCACACTCCGTAGCGATATGCCATCACATATGGTTTGCGCTTATTGAGACTATCATTTGTTTATCAACAGGACAATGACCTAACACACCTCCAGGCTGTGTAAGGGTTATTTGACCAAGGAGAGTGATGGAGTGCTACATCAGATGACCTGTCCTCCACAATCACTCAACCTCAACCAAATTGAGATGGTTTGGGATGAGTTGGACCGCAGAGTGAAGGAAAAGCAGCCAACAAGTACTCAGCATATATGTGGGAACTTTTTCAAGACTGTTGGAAAAGCATTCCATGTGAAGCTGGTTGAGAGAATGCCAAGAGTGCAAAGCTGTCATCAAGGCAACTTTGAAGAGCCTAAAATATATTTTGGATTTGTTTAACACTTTTGGTTACTACATGATTCCATGTGTTATTTAATAGTTGATGTCTTCACTATTCTTCTACAACATAGAACGTTTTAAAAAATAAAGAAAAACCTGTGAATTAGTAGGTGTGTCCAAACGTTTGACTGGTACTGTATATTCACCAAAAGAAATACATGGGGGATTGGAAATGATGCAGAGAACTACTGATAGAATCCACAATATTAAAGCTGATCTACCCCCTAAATTAAAAATACATATGTTAAACAAAAAGCTATGATCCCTTATTGATGTCCCTTGTTAAATCCACTTAAAATCAGTGTAGATAAAGGGGGGAGACAGTTGAAAGAAGGATTTTTAAGCCTTGAGACATAATGACAAAGTGAAAACATGTTTTTGGAAATTTGCGAAATATCTAATTCACATAAGTATTCACGGCACTGAGTCAATACTTTGTAGAAGGCTTTTTTTGCAGCGATTACAGCTTTGAGTCGTCTTGGGTATGTCTATCAGCTTTGCACGTCTGGATTTTTTTTCTCCCATTCAAGAACTCGAACAGTCAAAAAATTTCAAATTCCTGCCTATCCCTAGTCTGTTTGTGTGTGTGCTCTCCATGTTTCCCCACACCTCCAACTGTCACAATCCCCTTGGCTACACAGTCGTTAGGACAAACGCTTCCCTCCAGTAATCCCCCAGCTAAATTACAACTTGAATCTCACAGCACCATCCCCTCCATCTCCATTCCCCTCCGTTGACCCCCATCTCCATCCCCTACACTCTGGCTGCTGTCCCCCCAGGCAAGATGTACAAGGAGCGGGCGAGGAGTCACATGTGTCCCCTTCATTACTGCCCTGCCACTAGATCTCCCACAGCCTTGGCACAGAGAGCGGGAGAGAAAGCCTGAGTGGGCTGCAGGGAGAGAGCTTTAGCCTGGACGCCCTTCAGAAACTCAAACACTACCCATCCAGCCCATCTCACCACACAACTCTAATGCTTTTGATGAGGGACCATGTAGCCTACTGCTGCGCTTCCTTCTGGTTTCTGCTAGCAAGCTACACTAGCGCAAGTAAATAAATAAATAATATCCCCCCAAAAAAGGAGGCTTCTGATGCTAAACCAACCAAATCAGTGCTGTTGTCCCCTCGTTTAAACAACCTGAGGGCAGAGACACAGTGTTGAGTCTGACATCCCTCAGTCACACGGTCACCACAGACTCATCACCGCCGAGTCACAAACAGGAAGGAAAGGGATTTGCTACTACAGGCTGGGTGAAAGTAGTGAGTGTACAGCTTGTATAACAGTGTAAATTTGCTGTCCCCTCAAAATAACTCAACACACAGCCATTAAGGTCTAAACTGCTGGCAACAAAAGTGAGTACACCCCTAAGTGAAAATGTCCAAATTGGGCCCAAAGTGTCAATATATTGTGTGGCCATTATCATTTTCCAGCACTGCCTTAACCCTCTTGGGCAGGGAGTTCACCAGAGCTTCACAGGTTGCCACCTGGAGTCCTCTTCCACTCCTCCATGACGACATCACGGAGCTGGTGGATGTTAGAGACCTTGCACTCCTCCACCTTCCATTTGAGGATGCCCCACAGATGCTCAATAGGGTTTAGGTCTGGAGACATGCCAGTCCACCACCTTTTCCCTCAGTTTCTTTAGCAAGGCAGTGGTCGTCTTAGAGGTGTGTTTGGGGTCGTTATCATGTTGGACTACTGCCCTGCGGCCCAGTCTCCGAAGGGAGGGGATCATGCTCTGCTTCAGTATCACAGTACATGTTGGCATTCATGGTTCCCTCAATGAACTGTAGCTCTCCAGTGCCGGCCGTACTCATGCAGCCCCAGACCATGACACTCCCACCACCATGCTTGACTGTAGGCAAGACCACACTTGTCTTTGTACTCCTCATCTGGTTGCCGCCACACACGCTTGACACCATCTGAACCAAATAAGTTTATCTTGGTCTCATCAGACCACAAGACATGGTTCCAGTAATCCATGTCCTTAGTCTGCTTGTCTTCAGCAAACTGTTTGCCGGCTTTCTTGTGCATCATCTTTAGAAGAGGCTTCCTTCTGGGACGACAGCCATGCAGACCAATTTGATGCAGTGTACGACGTATGGTCTGAGCACTGACAGGCTGACCCTCCACCCCTTCAACCTCTGCAGCAATGCTGGCAGCACTCATACGTCTATTTCCCAAAGACAACCTCTGGATATGACGCTGAGCACGTGCACTCAACTTCTTTGGTCGACCATGGCGAGGCCTGTTCTGAGTGGAACCTGTCCAGTTAAACCGCTGTATGGTCTTGGCCACCGTGCTGCAGCTCAGTTTCAGGGTCTTGGCAATCTTTTTATAGCCCAGGCCATCTTTATGTAGAGCAACAATTATTTTTTTCAGATCCTCAGAGAGTTCTTTGCCATGAGGTGCCATGTTGAACTTCCAGTGACCAGTCAGTATGAGGGACTGTGAGAGCGATGACACCAAATTTAACACACCTGCTCCCCATTCACAAATGAGACCTTGTAACACTAACAAGTCACAAGTCACCGGGGAGGGAAAATGGCTAATTGGGCCCAATTTGGACATTTTCACTTAGGGGTGTACTCACTTTTGTTGCCAGCGGTTTAGACATTAATGGCTGTGTGTTGAGTTATTTTGAGGGGACAGCACATTTACACTGTTATACAAGCTGTACACTCACTACTTTACATTATAGCAAAGTGTAATTTCTTCAGTGTTGTCACATGAAAAGATATATTCAAATATTTACAAAAATGTGAGGGGTGTACTCACTTTTGTGATATAGTGTATATATATATATATATTTTGGACCTCACACCTACTTCAGGCATTTCTCACTTCTGAGCTTCTTGTCTCAATGTAACTGGGGTCTGTCAATAACTTGTACTGCCTGGCTCTGACATTTTAGCTCAGAGAGGTGCCCCTCTAGTAGGTAGGGGAGGGGCCGGGCCGTACTGTGAGTGACACGGGGAGGAGGGAGACAGCAACCAACCAAGCCGACTCGCTATAGTAGACTAATAGCTGCCATAGCAATGATTAAGTAGTACCTGTTTTAACTGCATCAAACTGGGAGAAGCTAGTTAAGCTAGCTAACGTTAGCTAGCTAGGCTAACTGTGGTTGTAGTGCATGTGCTTTCTCATCCTACAGTTGCAAAAATAGGCTCTACGACTGTAGCTTATTGCCGCTTTGATGATTTATGATTGGCCAACAACAAGGTACACACGCCACTCTCGTGAAAAGCAAGAGCATTATCATAATTTAACAAATCTCTCTCTGTGTTCGGATCTGTATGGGCTCTTCTGGACACGTCAGTTCAAATTACACATACCATAGACCCGTGACAAAAATATCAGACACATGACATTAATTTAGAATTATGGAGCCAGACCCGCTCAGGTCTCGAGTATTTGGGTACAGGTGGATCCGGGAAGAATTGTAACTGACTCTCACATGGATTCTAAATTAGCCCTAAATCGGTGGATGATTGTGACATCTTTAATATGCAATTGGGTGAATAAACTACAGGCATACACACACGCACCGTATGAAAGGCACCCTGAGGTCATTCATTGAGTGGAGGGCTGCGAAGTCTACCTGCTCATTCCACCACTTGTTGGCGAGAAGCTGGAACCTCTTCACCTCATTTGGGTCCACAGTGGTCTTGGAGGCAGAGCGAATCCTACAGATACAAAACAGTTGTCACCAAGCACTCAAATAGTGACATGTATTAGACATTGGGGACGTCCCAGGTCGTCTCGATTGCAGTTACACAACGTAGATCTCACAATGCCTGGGTCATATTCGTTAGTGCACACACCAGACCCAACAGCAGGATAAATTGACTACGGGGGCAGTGAGGGCACACAACTTTGGAGTGTTCATGCATTGGAATTATATTGAATTCTGCTTATATCATGCTATACTACATTAAACATCAAGTTAAAATGCTGAGACTCCAAGACCATTGATTGTGTGCTTTTGAAGTGACAGGTTGGTGCAAAATCTGTAGCCTATCTCCGTTGCACTGTAGCAGCACAATGGACAGTGCCCTACACACTTAAACAAGGCTATTTTGGTCATAAATATAGGCTACAAGATAGATAATTTAATTCACCCATTACAAACAGCCCATGTGAATTTCTTACCAAAATAATGCAAATTAAATGCTGAAAGAAGTGACAGGTTGGTGTGAAATCGCCACTGCGCTCTATCAGCACCATGGACAGCGCTCTACACACTACAGAAAGACCTCTGAAAACCCACTTGCTGAAATGACACCACTGGCTATATGATTAAAACCAACCAGCTAGATTGTTTACCTTTTCAGAAGAGTTTCAGCCTTTGTGATGCTCTGTGGAACTTCAGTAATCGATCATTCTATTCTGCCCGAAATCTTTCCCCTCAAATGCCAGTTGGATTAGTTGAACTTTCCTAGGGTGTAGCATGCTTCTTCTGTGCTGACTGAACACATCTGTCAAAGTGGATGTAGCCCCCCTCATGAGCCCTGAGATTTCATTTTGAATATTGTGTGACATGTATGTGGCGTTATGGGTTATGGTGCTAAACACCATGCCAAGTTCCTTGTCATTCTGAGAGTATATTCCATCATAGACAAAGTCCACTTCCACCCTCTTACTCAACTCTTATGTCCAATGTCCCCCTCAGTGGTTACTGGTTTGAATTAAGGAAGTCAATGATGTCCAAAATCGCCAAAATTGTGCGATTTCTTGCCAGCTGCCCGTCACTAAAAAGTGTTGACACCAATGTTCCCATAGCACTTCAAAATTGCTTCTTTTCACAGTGTATTTCAAATGCGTGCCTAGCAAATCAAATCCAATTGTATTTGTCACATGTTTAGCAGATGTTATTGCGGGTGTAGCAAAATGCTTGTGTTTTTAGCTCCAACAGTGCAGTAATATCTAACAATACACATCTAAAAGTAAAGGAATGGAATTAAGATTATATAAATATTTGGGCGAGCAGTGTCAGATCCTTTGGTACCATCAATAGCATGCTTCTAGTTAGAATACCCAGCTTGGGTGAAGGCCTTGTCTGCGTTAGCATTGGCCCCAACACAGAACTCTCGACATGGGAAACAAAATGACACATCTGCAGTAACAGAGTATTCCAGCCACTCTCTTCCTATGAACCAGTTGCTATTAAAGTTTTTGGATTGAAAACCTGCAGCTTGGGCAGGATTCTAAGCTAACCTGGGCTTTCTACTCTGTTCCAAGACCATCAGGAACAGTCGGATGTGGCAGGGCTGTGGAGCCGTTATCCTGGTGGCGCTTGTGGAAGGGTGGGTAAGCTCTGAATGTGGAGCTCAACACCATCATTGCCGTTAGGCTTGGCGGCGGCCTCAGTGGTTGACGCTGCTGCTCATTACTCTCCTTCTTTTGGCTTTGTTTGGGTACTTTGGCAAACGGCAATTTCTGATATCCATCGTGGCAGATCAGTTGGTTTGAGCTAGCTAAATAGGCTAAGGCGATTATAAACATTTTTTTTACAGCTAGCTAAGAAGCTAACTAAACGCTGTAGCGGTAGAGAGTGAGGAAGAGTTGAGTGAAGCAGCGTCAATGGTTAACATGACACCACCCTTACAAATCAAAAATTACAGGCGTATCACTTAGCCTACCACAGATGATAAGCGTTTTCTCCTACTTTTTAATGGAAACCTATGGGGGTGATAAGAGACATAAGCCTAGGCAACTGTACAGCCATGTGGCTGTTGCCTAGCATTGAACGTCTGACTGACATGACACCAACTCCTAACATCTGCGTCGCGTGTTAATGAAAGTCATAATGTGCATAATTTATATTTATATTAATTAAATCTCAACCATAAAATGTTAGAAACATACTCTTTATCCGTGCAAGCAGACATTCCGACGTAACCACCTTGAGCTATAGTGTAGCCTACAGCTTGTGTATTTCCTGTTATCGCTAATGGCCTAGAAAAGATTATGTCCAATCTATAGATACTCTGTCTTTCCTTCAACACCTCATGGCATGGTATCTCGCTGTATACGGATCTAAATGTTGTTAGCCAATTAGACTGTGTTGTTACCAGTTCCCAGTAGCCTACATCAGACAACCAATAAGAGTTTGTGTCCATGGCTTTCAAAAGAATAGAGGAGTTCAAAAGGTGCTATTTGGGATCCTTGGGATATCCCTTCAGTCGAATAAAGCCGGTTTCCCATATGTTCCTTGCAAACCTGGATCCTTGGGATGTCCCTACCAACTATACATGTAAAATGATTAAGTTTAGTGTTAGCAGTGAACGTTCATAGAGTGAGAGTCTGGCATGGTATTTGAGAGCTAGACAGCAACATAAAAAAATAATGTCTATTTTACAAGTGGCAGAAGCAATTTTCAAGTGTCTGCACCAGATATTTTCCTTTTAGACAATGAAAAGAATTTTCAAGATGTACATGATCCAATTGAGGAGTAAGTAGGCTATATTTAAGTTGTGATATCGTTAGGAAATATTTAGGTCTACTGTGTTAAGGCAAATTTGGTTTTTGAAAATAATACATTTTGTTGATATCGAGTTGATAACGTATTGTCGAAAGCACATAGGCAATATTATTTACTGTGTCGATAGCGGAGTAGGCTAGTGTACAATAACGTAATTTGATGTGCTAGTATTATTTAATGGATGAATTAAATAGTAAATTAAAATATACACACGTAAGCAATATTATTTACATTGTAATACACTACCCCTACATGCCATTGTACTATAGCAGTAGTCATCAACCTTTGAGTCAAAATCACTTTGAGTCAAAATGTATGCTGAGATCTACCGCTCTGATTTTTTATTAACATGACTTAATAAATCCTCTTTAGGATTGGACCCTTTTTTCTCTCCAATTTTTCACCTAAAATGACATACCCAAATCTAACTGCCTGTAGCTCAGGTGCTGAAGCAAGGATATGCATATTCTTTGTACCATTTGAAAGGAAACACTTTGAAGTTTGTGGGAATGTGAAAGGAATGTAGGAGAATAACACATTAGATCTGGTAAAAGATAATACAAGGTACAAAAAAAATACAAAGATCGTTTTTCTTTTCTTCCTATCGTCTTTGAAATGCAAGATAAAGGCCATAATGTATTATTCCAGCCCAGGTGTGATTTAGATATTGGCCACTAGATGGCAACAGTGTGTGTGCAAAGTTTTAGACTGATCCAATGTTCCAAATTTTGAATCAAGACTGCCCAAATGTGCCTAATGTGTGTATTAATAACTTTTATGTTCAAAACTGTGCACTCTCCAAAACAATAGCATGGTATTATTTCATTGTAATAGCTACTATAAATTGGGCAATGCAGTTAGATTAACAAGAATTTAAGCTTTCTGACAATATCAGATATGTCTATGTCCTGGGAAATGTTCTTGTTACTTACAACCTCATGCTAATCGCATTAGCCTACGTTAGCTTAACGTCCCGCAGGGGACCCACAGATCCTGAAGTACGAAACTGTAAGCCTATTCAACAGTACTGTAGTAATGAGGTTTGTGCAGTAACCTATAGGCCCAATACATTATCACCGCATACTGAGGTTGCTTGAATATACCTGCCAATGCATTGTTGTTCGGGACATTTAAAAAATAATATATATATATATATATATTTCCAGGTGGGCTATATGATCACACCGGTAATAGATCCATTGTTGTATTACTTGTGAGGCACAGCTGAGTGAGCATACATTTCAATAATTTGCTATTTATTTTACTGGTCTGATGGTGGCCCTTTTTGGTCAGTGTCAGTGGGGGAAAGGGAGAGTGACCATCAGATGCAGGCACCGTCTTCCAGCTGATGGCGAAACTCAAGTTGCACCACATTATTTCTGCCTCATGCACAAATTCATGCTGTTACTCCTATGAACAGAGAAAGTGAAATATTCCTCAATATTAAAAAAGAGCCAAGCCGCTAATAACAAACGCAAGCCTATAGATACACTTTCCTACTCATTCATTACTGCTGCACTGCTTGTTGTAGCACTGAGCAGAAATAGGAAAAACGCGCATTTTATGGTTTATAAGAAGTGTTGAGTACAAAGTGTTGACCGTGCTGAGTAAGAACTTAAACATGAACTCACTCATAAAAACAGCAGCTCTTTGCTGTATTCGATGACAGTCTCTCTCTAGCCATGGTTTTAAAACGTTTTGAAATCTCACAGTATCAATTTTTCCATAGCTTTCTCATCTGAGCAATCTGACCTAAGGTTTTTGACCAGGTAAACATTGTCTGCTGTTCATTTATTTTCTGGCCTTCCAAGAGATACATTTGTAATAATACGAAATATAATTGAATGTATTTCTATTATAATCAAGGGGAGACTGAACATGGATAGGGCACATGAGAAAAAGGAGCCACCAGATTAGAATCAAAAGGGACCAAATGCTTCGACATCCGGGCGATTGACTTGGCTTGGAAAAAGGACGAAAGACGAGACCCGGGAAAGCTTGGTGCTCCTAGCTGGGGTCTATTCCATTAAGGTGAATTTAAAAACCTCAGATGATAATAATTTGCATTTGCCACCTTGTGGTGGGTGGCATCGCCATGCTGTCAGCAGTACCAACACTGGCCCAGGAGTTTCTCCAAATAGTCCATTTCAAAGCTAACCACTGGGTCACATTAAATAACTGCCACTTTCAGTGTAGGAAAGACTATTGAGAGTAAATATTACTTCATCATAGGAGAGCTGTAGCTCCGCCCACCAGTGATGTGGAGCAGAGCATGCTGGGTGATCTCTAAGGTGAAGGAAGTAACTAGAGAAAGTACACAAGCCGTGATAAGTTCCAGCCATCTCTTGTGATTACCTATATAGTTAGCATTCTTTGTTTTAGCAAAGGACAGTGTGCGTCCTTCAGAAATGTGAGTTCATATTTCTTACAATCCCTGTGTTGTCGACGCACTGTTATGCCAATGAGCACGTTTACCGCGAGCAAGCAACTGTAAGCTTGCTAACCCTTTTGTTTCTGTCATCTCATTTCAGACATTTAACATTAGCATTTCAGAGTCTTATATACCCTGTGGTTATATGGATGTATACTGATTATGTGGGTATTTTGTTAGCAATGAGACTTGGGGATGCATTATACATTCAAGTTCATGCAGTTGTGTGAGGATGATAGTGCTGCTCAGTACTGCTGTGTAATTGCACTCCTCTGATCATTCATTAGTAAAGTCACAGCCATGTTGTATTGCCCTGTGCAGCAGAACCAATTGTAGCCATTATTTAGAGCTTATGTAATTGGAGGTTGTATTAAGCCTACACCTGACATTTACTATTGTATTTCATTTCCCACTTTTCAGAACCACACACTCTTAGTTAACACACTTGTCAAGCCATACACTGTGCTGTGCTGTTACTGCTCTGTAAATCAGCGTTATTAAACAGCCTCAACTGGAATCCTACAGGCCTGTCATCTGTGCCCTTACAAGCACCTGGGAGAGAACACGCAGTGCTAAGTAAAACCTAACCCTAAAGAATATACAGTCCACCAAGTCCTCAACTACACCCAGGTAGGTGCTGTTAAGGTGTATGACACCACCCTGGAGTTTCTCTCACAACTCATCTCTCCATCTTTTCCAGGGACCATCCCTTGCCTCCCTTATCAACCCCACTGACATAAAAAGAAATTGACATGTATCCTTTCTTTTCTATCTGCCATTAACATTATTGCATGTCTAATCAAACATTTAAATCATTCAATAACTGTATTTTTACATACCTGATAATCCTTTAACCTGTGTGTTTGCTTTTTTAAGTCTCTCCTACCCTTTTCTGTTAACTCTGCTCCTGTTCTCCATGACCTAGGGGGTTCTGCCTAACACCCAGACATGGATCCACCAGATTTCCTCCATTACCAACCACCCTCCAACTTTTCATTACATCAGCTCCTGTTATTGTCATGTCATTATTTTCTGAGAAAGAGCAAGACAACTATCATACTGGGCACATAATGTGAGATGCACAGATTAGCTAAAAACACTAGCACTGCTGGGCAGCAGCGTCTGTACTTTGCAGTTTCCCTCTTCCAAGACTGACTACCTGATGAAAACATGTGACCGGCAGAACCTCCCAGCCACACAATACCCACCTCCTCTATTCCACACACCAGAATTCAGTATTTCAGTCTATGATTGCCATGTGAGTGTACAACAAATCTGAAAGTAAATCGACACACATGTACCAACAAAAGTATCAAAGTTTGTGCATTTAAATGTTCAAGATGTTCATTATTGTAAACTGTAACTTATCCCTTGATGGTATTTGTTAGTTCAACATTGTTGTATTATAAGACATACAATAGATATATTCAACCACAAGGGTGTACTAATGAGCTAAATCAGAGGACTAATATTACTTCAGTGTAGATAAGGAAAGGCCTGTTTAAAATTAAAACATGCCAGCCAGACAAGCCAGTGTATGAATCAAATGTATTTGCATATGAACAGAGTGGAAATTGGCTGACTTTGATCTGTAAGGTAAGCAACATTAATGTGTGGGGAGGGGCATTGAAATGATATTATTTTTTTACCCTGATGCCTGTTTATTCATAAAAATCATAAGATTAAGCATAACCTTCATCGCAATAGTTAGCATATGCAAATTAATAGGAATACATTTAGCCTAATTGATAACAAATATGACATGGAAAGTCAGGATCCTAATCAGGCTTTTGTTTGTCAAATCCAGATTAAATAAAGGTCTTTGTGTGTCAAATCTGTAGGTGCTTGTGGTCTAAATCGATGACAAACAGCTGAAATGTTCAGGCTTCATCATGATCTATGATCAGAACAGACTGGGGTGTTTTCGGTTCCGTTTAGTCTAACGATATGTGTAAGAACGCAAGTGCATTGAAATGAATAGCCTGATTCAATGGAATTCTCCTGAATAATAAAATGTTTTTATCTCTAAATTGCAGAGCATTTAATTAACCATCATTTTCCTGTGATGTTCAAGCTGAGCAAGACTTATAGGCTAGTAGACTATGCAGAAATAATTGTTGAGTTATTCATTGTTATAGCCTTGATTGCTTTATATAATCTGGGACCATAGGACCATTTCCTATGGCTAAGAAAACAAGTAGTAGCATATGCTTTTTGCCTTTCTATGACAAGGGTTTGGCCTATATCCTCACACACATCCTCAATTTGAACCCTGCTTTTAACCATAAGACATCGCCACAGAAATGTATAGCCTAAGAATGTCATGGTGTCAGTGATTGTGTCTGATAGCCCTATTCAGAAACAAGAGGTTACCTCCAACAAAGAAGCCCATGTGTCTGTGTTGATGTGAGAAATAGGCATATCTACACAGTAATGGTGGCTGGCTGCGATATCAACTAGCCTAATAAGTTTTGCATTGAGGTGATAGCCCTATTTTATCAAAAATCGACTAATTAAATTGATTACTATGGCACTGAAAAATATTTTTTGCAAAATCATGTAGACGTTTGTAAGCCGTTCATGGGTTGATTTTTAATAAACAGACCCTTAAACTAACGCGTGAAACACATGTAGATGTTTTTAACATGCAGACCGGACACGTCGCGTGCGTCGCAAAATAAATGTAGAAATCCATATTATTCAATTATTGCACCCACACTGCTTGCACACCAACGAGCATCTGGGTTGCCAATGGCTAAAATAGAAGTAACTCCTATTTCTGACGCAGATCGCGCTGCAAGTCCTGCCTCTCCCATCTCCTCATTGGTTTATAGAAGCAGGTACCTACGTGCCATCTCATTGGTTATACCCACGTGGGTGATTGAAATAAACTGTTTTGCCGGTTGTGGTAATACTATGAAAGTGTAGATTCCAATCACCATATAAATTCAAATATGAAAAAGCCTGGAAGGAGAAGAGATGACTAGAAACGAGTTGGTTGGTGGTTTTATGTGTGGATTAATTGTCGGAGTAGAGGATCTTGTGCATTTCAGGTAAAATAACTCAAATGTTTATATCCCAGGACAAATT
This sequence comes from Oncorhynchus masou masou, assembly GCF_036934945.1. NCBI lineage: Eukaryota > Metazoa > Chordata > Actinopteri > Salmoniformes > Salmonidae > Oncorhynchus > Oncorhynchus masou. Next base: position 29,369,417 of record NC_088241.1, on the reverse strand, counting down.
AGCTAGCAAGTGCAAGCCATACATGTTTAATGCTTTTCGACCCGTCCCCAAATGAATGTCATTGGTTCAGAGTTTGTTTTGATATTTCAACCTGCATGTCGTGATCGCGTTTGGTGTAGGAGCCAAAAGAGTTATGCACGATAGCGCACGCGCGCAGCCGGTTTGGTGCATACATTGTCATGTCTGGTGAGCATGTTACACGCAAACTGACACGTGACGCGATCACCACATCTATATGACGTGTCGTGAACTTGTCGGTAGGGCATGGCACACACAGAAGCTAAACAGTCTACATAACACTGGAGAGTATTTGGAATAATCCGTTTTTCTAATGCTTGCAATTGGCAACGAAAACTAGTTTCTATTCACGTAGGCCCCTCCCCGTTTGCATTCTTGTCGAGTGATAAAAACCCACGCAGCGCCCTTCATAGATGCTCAGTACGACTGCAAAAAGACAACCTGGAATGAAACCATTTTCCGTTAGTGATTGCACGTGGACTCAGTTTCTCTAACTAAGACCCTCATACCACATCTGCAAACTAAAATGTAATTGTACCATACCTCACATGCGCGAAACTCATTTGAGAGCGACGCTCCAGAAACTGCGTGTGATGTTTACATACTGAAGTCCAGCTGTCTGTAGTCCGAGTTGAAGTAAGAGTGCCATTCACCACACTTGTTGAACAGCGGGTACAAAACCCTAAGATGAGACGTCCAAACTTCTTTGAATACATGTCTGTTTTTTACATGTATATTTGTGTTCGGTATAGACAGGTCAATATGACCGTGGTGTACTCATTCTTACTGTTCGAGTGGAAACACTGCTGTGCATAGAAAGTTGCTACTGGTTCCCTGGCCAAATCTCTCCAGTCCCAAGTTATTAGTGTATAAAAACTCAATTAAGCCAACACTGAGTTCAGTAATATCAACGATTAAACAACTGTAACGTAGCCTGTTGTAAGGTGGGGGTTATACATTTTGATGATTGGTGTTGAACATACATTTGTATATATTGTGTATGTGGACACTATTTCATACGAGTGGATTCGGCTATTTCAGCCACACCCGTCGCTGACATTGTGTATAAAATCAAACACACAGCCATGTAATCTCCTTTCCAACAAGTCAGTTCAACAAATGTCTGCCCCGCTAGAGCTGCTCCGGTCAACTGTAAGTGCTGTTATTGTGAAGTGGAAACTTCTAGGAGAAACAGCACCCCGGCGAAGCAGGTACGCCGAGCACAGAAAGCCACCATCGCGCGCATAACGAACTCTGAACCAACTATATTAATTTGGGGACAGGTCGAAAAGCATTAAACATTTATAGCAACTTAGCTTGCTGTTGCTAGGTAATTTGTCCTGTGATATCAACATTGGGTTGTTATTTTACCTGAAATATACAAGATCCTCTACTCTGACAATTAAGCCACAGATAAAAGGGTAAACCACGTTTTTTTTCTAGTAATCTCTCCCCCAAGCTTCTTCTTTGGACGGTTGGCAACCAATTTTAAGGTGCATTACCACCACCAACTAGACAGGAGAGTGGACCTCAGTTCATATTTCAAACACCCACGTGGGTATATGCTCCTAAAAAAACTAGATGAGAGGCGGGACTTGCGTCACAAATAGAAAGCAAGTGATGTCACCGATTGGAACGCCACTGGCGCGCACCACCGCTAACTAGCTAGCCATTTCACATCGGCTACACTCACCCCCCTTTTGACCTCCTCTTTCTGCAGCAACCAGTGATCCGTGTCACGGCACCAGTGTAACAGATGTATATGTACTCTCTATGCGTTGTGTTTTCTCAAAATAAATCACTTCTGCCAGTGGTCCCAGTTGAGCATTATTTATTTCTGCTGTTAAATGGGAAACAGCACATTAGTTGTGCAGGGCTTAACATTGATGGCTGTCGATGGCAAAATCCCTTGCATCACATTTTCATACTGGGCGAACAAAATACAATACAATACAAAATATAACATGTGTAAATAACTGTTGTTAAATGGGAAACAGCACGTTAGTTGTGCAGGGCTTAACGGTATTGATGGCAAAATCTGTAGCATGAAGACAACTGTGTTAGCAGTGGCATATGTGACCATTACGTCGGTGTATGCTAGCTAACACACTTATTTACAGCAATCATATACCAAAGCACATCCCATAAAGCCCCTCAATCCCTAACAGGTACCATATACCCACACATGTATAAATCAGTAACGTACAGCAAACTTGTACACATTGTAAAATAGAAAATAGTAGTCAGAACGTGACCTACCCCTTGCATCACATTTTCATACTGGGAAGACCTAACGTTCACGTTCTCCCCCTATCTGCAAGCGGGGCCGATCACAACACACCTTATTGTCATAAGAGTTGAACTAACCAATAAGAATGCTTGAACATTAAATACACATTTCTTTAGAGGCAAGTGGAAACATAACCAACCCTGTTACATATAACACTAAATCAAACTGTCAGATGGCGATAGTTGTTTCAGCTGAATGGAGAAAGTGTTATGTATGAACTGGTCAGTCCACGGGGGATACATGTATAGCCGGCTGCATACGTTCCCTTTGGACGGTAAGATTAAACGAGTCAATATCGCCATCTGCAGGAATTCGGGCTAATATAAATCTTGTGTACTGCATTGTTGTATATTTCATGCAAAACATAAAGCTGAAATTGGACTGTGCCAGTAATATATACTTAAAAATATAAATGCAACAATTTCAACTATTTTACTGAGCTACAGTTCATATAAAGAAATCAGTCAATTGATATAAATTAGGCCCTACTCTATAGATTTCACATGACTGGGCAGGGGTGCAGCCATGTGTGGACCTGGAAGGGCATAGGCAAAAAGGCAGTATTAACATTACATCTGTGGCATTGTGTTGTGACAAAACTGCACATTTAAGAGTGGCCTTTTATTGTACTCAGCACAAGGTGCAGCTGTGTAATGATCATGCTGTTTAATCAGCTTCTAGATATGCCACACCTGTCAGGTGTATGAATTATCTTGGCTAAAGAGAAATGCTCATGAACAGAGATGTAAACAATATTGTGGACAAAAATGAGAGAAAAACTTTTATTTCAACTCATCAAATCAACACTTTACATTGTGCGTTTTTTTTTCAGTATATATAAAATATGGTGAATTTGTAGTGTTAATATAGCTGAAATACAAAAATGTTCCTCTTTGCCATTAGAATTTCTAAAAGACTATTCCAAATTATGAATTAAACGCAATTAATAATGCATGTTGTCAATTGCACTCAATCCAAATTACTGCAGGTTTAATGATAACCCTCAAAAAAATCATAAAGTAATGATTTGAAAGTCAGTTGCACACATGTCAATCTTATTTTATTTTTTAAAATAAATGCATCTACTCCACTAACAAATGAGTGACATTCAACACTTCAGTCATGCCTTTAGTGTGGTACATAAATTGTGTTTCCCATGCAGTCCTGGATGAGTTCATCATCATCATCGGGAACAGTTATACAGTAGACAAAGAAAATACCCAGAACAAGGGATCATTTCAGGTTTATTGGACAATTTACATTAATATGTTTATTCTGTTAAGCTTTTTAAAATGACATCTTTCCAAGATTCTACTGACGACAAAGCCTCCGAGCTTTGCATGATAGAAGGCAAAAACCTAGCATTGAAAATGTCCTGTTTGCCAACTTGCACTTAAAAATCACATATTTACAAAGATAGAAGGTGGGGGGTGGGAGTGGAGAGTTCACCTACACCGTTGCCTCTATAATGAGACAAGCCTGTTAAACTCATGGAATTTAAATGTAAGTGCACATATCAGGGAGCCCTGCGCTCCTTAACGCCTGCGCCTGGCGGGAGACGTGGACCTGAAAGAGATGCAAAGGGGAACATTAATGGTGCTGCACCACTCTCACACACACTCATGCAAAATGACACACAGGCAAAATAAACACACCCTCACTGGGGCCCTGTTAACATCAGCTCATCATGAGGACAATATATTGCATTGATTCCCGAATGAACTTGGTCACTCTCCTTTGGGAAGAACAGTTACGACATTCACACAAGGCACTCAAATGGATTGATATGCTGCACATGGCCAACAGTGGGCACTATGGAGACAGTCTGAGAAACAGAAACTTGGCTACAAATGGTTCCTTTTTTTAACACGTGAAAATATTTATTATTTCACTTTGTAAGGTAGCCTTGAGCCCTGACAGAAAACAAGGAAAGTTGTGCTAAAAAAATATTACTGGGCAGTAGGCCTCAAATACGACACACACAACATGATACAACAGAAAAAGAGATGGTAAAAAATGGAATACTACCTTGATCGTGACTTAGACTTGTTTTTGCGGCTTGCCTTCTTACCAGACTTGTGAGATTTTTCCGTTGATCTTGAGCGACTACGTTTGGATTTCTTAGACTTCTTTTCCTTGCTAAGCTCGGGGGTGGGGGACCTGCTCGACTCTGAGTCAGAGTACCTCTTGCTAGATTTGGCAGAGCCCTTCTTGCTAGCCTTGCTACCCTGATGGGAGTGCCTGTCACCCTGAGGTTCTGTGTGATCGCTGCTCTCTTTCCTTTTCTTGGATTTGGCGTTGCTCTCCTCCGCCACCACAGAGCTCACCTCCCTATCCCTATCCCTCTCTTTCTCCTTCCCCCTCTCCTTTTCCTTCGCTTTCTCCTTTTCCCTCTCTTTGGCTTTCTGCTTCTTCCTATCTGACTCTTTCTCCTTCTCCTTCTTCTTCTCTCTCTCCTTCTTGTCGTGGCTGTCGCTCCGGTCTTTCTTCCTGTCCCTATCCTTGCTGGAGGCTTTCTGCTTGTGCTTGCTGCTGCGGCTGTCCCTGCGCTCCCTGCTCCTCTTCCTGTCTCTCTCCTTGTCCCTGCTCTTGCTGCGGCTGTGACTGTCCCTGCGCTCCCTGCTCCTCTTCCTGTCTCTGTCCCTGCTCTTGCTGCGGCTGTGACTGTCCCTGCGCTCCCTACTCCTCTTCCGGTCTCTGTCCCTGTCCTTGTCCCTGCTCTTGCTGCGGCTGGCCCTGTCCTTGGACCTGCTCTTGCCACCTCTGCTGACCCTTCGCTCTCGAGAGTGGCTACGGTTCCGGTGGCGGGTTAAGCGCTCTGCGCTGTGGTTCCGGCTGCCCTTCCTCCTCTCTCGGGCCTTGTCGACGCTGCGCTCTCCGTGACGTCTGTGGGAGCTGCGACTGTGGCTGCGCCGGCCACCAACACGGGCCCTGTGTGAGGAGGAGCGGCTGCGCCTCCTCTTCCTCCGGGGCGAGGAGGAGCGCGAAGAGGAGCGTGAGGAGGTCGAGGATGATGAGGAGAAGGAAGACGATTGGCTGCTGGCGCTGCTGGAGCTGGAATGGGAGCTGCTGCTGCGTCCGTTGCTGGGGGAACCACTGGTGCCCCGCCCTGCGCCACGCTCCTTACCCCGGCCCGCCTGCCTGACCTCGCTGATAACCTCAGTCTCACTGCGGGTTCTGCGTCTCTCTGCTGTGGGTTCCGCCTCCCTCTCTCTCACTTCCTGTTTGTGGAGGCTCTCTAACTGGCCCTCGTCATAATCCCCCCTCTCTCTGCTCACTCTGTCCAGCGCCATCTCTTCTGGGAGACACACAGAAAACAAAACATTTATGTTAAACTCAAAGACAACATCACCACTGCTAATTGATATTGCGTTTAGTTCCCTCACCACGTGCGTGCTGCGCCTCCTGCGCTTGTCTCTCCTGCAGCTCCCTCTCCTTGCGTCGGAAGGCGTCTATCTTCTCCCGGATACGGTGGTGCAGCTCCTCCTCGTCCGTGTCAGAGGACTCGGACGCCTGGGCGCTGTGCTCCTCCTCGTTCTCACTCAAGTCCGAGCCATAGTCACCAAGTCCACCTGCCATAACAGAGCCCCCAGCTTTTTGAGCACGACCGCAGCAACTAGCCATATACCCAACCAAGCTTCCCGTCAAAGACGCAGCCACTCTCTATGTTTTCAACTTAACTACACACTAGAAACCCATTGACACTTCACTTACTGTGAGATGGCATGCTCTTTAGTGTTCTGATAAGAAATTACTTAGTAAGGCTAAGACACTCAAACTGTGCTGTGAAGGGTTGCAAAATTTCAGAAACGTTCCCCAAATTCCCAGTTTTATCAGAAATCCCAGTAGAACAATTCCAGGTAGGAGGATTCCCTCACAGACAGCTTATTCCCTTCCAACTGGAATAAAAAATATATATTTTTGGAAATGTTTGGGGAATTTTGCAACCCTAGCTGTGAGGTGGACCCTTCCCTTCGGCTGCCTCAGTCACTCTTCTGAGCTACTAAAGCAGTGAGGGGACAGGGGTTTGAGCTCTGATTCTTACCCCCCCCGCCTGGAAGAAAAGAGGGGGAACTCACCAATGCCGATCAGAGAAGTCAGTGCACTTGACTGTGCCAGCTGTTTGGCAGGAGCTTTGATTCACATCAACAACAGGAACAACATGTTAAAACACATAGAGCCACCATAGAGACAGCCACCATAGAGAAGTCTCTAGAGAAGGGGGCACAGATAATGCACTATTCACAAGAGCGTTCCTTGGCCCCAAAAAAATAAAAGAGACAAACGGAGAGAAGAGAAGTGGTTAACAAAGTCTGTCACACACATTCAAAGTCAAGACAGTTGGAATGGGGGATCAGAACCACTCTGTACTAATGCACTAGTGTCCTGTGTGGCTCAGTCGGTAGAGCATGGCGCTTGCAACGCCAAGCGTCGTGGGTTCGTTTCCCACTGGGGCCACCCATATGCAAAAGTAGTGGCCCCAGCCGACTTGTAAGTCGCTTTGGACAAAAGCGTCTGCTAAATGGGATATTATTATTATTATTTATTTAGATAAACAGGGACAAGTCACTTGAATCTGATCTATAGGTGAGCATTTGTTATAAAGTCAATGGGTTCAGAAACACAGTCATTCAGAAGGACCTTCAGGAGCAGGAACCAGGGAAAACAGTTTAGGTTACTGTTGTTTTGTTTTAAATACACCAGCTGCTCTGCTGTCTTTTTTACCAGGGACATTTTCTTTTTCTTCCGTTGCATTAGCAGAGAATGGTCGAAGATGCATATGATCACATTTTGAAAATACTCCAAGTTTGCCACACAATTACCCTGACTTACGGAGATGAATTGAGTGACGTTTTCAGACTATATAAAACAGGCTTAAACATGATGTCTTTGTGAAAGGCACAGATGATGCGTGGTCTCGAGGAGATGGGGGTAAGCAGACCTTTGGTGGCTTTGCGGTGTGTCTCTTTGGCCACAGTTTGGATCTCTTCGTTGGTGACCTCCAGCAGGATTTCCGTCAGCAGAGTTTTAGTCACAATCATCTTTGGAGAGAAATGTGAGAAAAGGCTCTGACATTAGTTAATGTTAATCATTTGTTTGTCAAGAGGGCTATTTTTGCAGTCTTGAATAGGATGGTTCTTACATATTGAAAATAGTGAACAGGGCCACCAATTTCAGAGCTGCCATTTGAGCATCAGGGCTTTATAACATAAATGAAAAAAAATGTATAACAAAAGACAACCTCATAAGGCTGGGCGATATGGCCGAAAAATTATATATATTTTTTTTTCAAAGACTTATAGGCGATTCACGATATATAAAGTTGAAGTCTGAAGTTTACATACACCTTAGCCAAATACATTACAAATTAATCAGAGTAAAAATTCCTTATCTTAGGTTAATTAGGATCACCACTTTATTTTAAGAATGTGAAATGTCAGAATAATAGTAGAGATTTATTTCAGCTTTTATTTCTTTCATCACATTCCCAGTGGGTCAGAAGTTTACATCACTCAATGAGTATTTGGTAGCATTGCCTTTAAATTGTTTAACTTGGGTCAAACGTTTCGTGGAGCCTTCCACAAGCTTCCCACAATAAGTTGGGTGAATTTTGGCCCATTCCTCCTGACAGAGCAGGTGTAACTGAGTCGGGTTTGTAGGCCCTTTTCAGTTCTGCCCACAAATCTTATATAGGATTGAGGTCAGGGCTTTGTGATGGCCAATCCAATACCATGACTTTGTTGTCCTTAAACCATTTTGCCACAACTTTGGAACTATGCTTGGGGTCACTGTACCCATTTGCGACCAAGCTTCAACTTCCTGACTAATGTCTTGAGATGTTTCTTCAATATATCCACATCATTTTCCTCCTCATGATGCCATCTATTTTGTGAAGTGCACCAGTCCCTCCTTGCAGCAAAACACCCCCACAACATGATGCTTCCACCCCCGAGCTTCAAGGTTGGGATGGTGTTTTTCAGCTTGCAAGCCTCCCCCTTTTCCAGCAAACATAGCGATGGTCATTATGGCCATACAGTTCTATTTTTGTTTCATCAGACCAGAGGACATTTCTCCAAAAAGTATGATCTTTGTCCCCATGTGCAGTTGCTAACCGTAGTCTGGCTTTTTTATGTCGGTTTTGGAGCAGTGGCTTCTTCCTTGCGGAGCGGCTTTTCAGGTTCTGTCGATATAGGACTCGTTTTACTGTGGATATAGATACTTTTGTACCCGTTTTCTTCAGCATCTTCACAAGGTCCTTTACTGTTGTTCTGGGACTGATTTGCACTTTTCGCAAAGTATGTTCATCTCTAGGAGACAGAACACGTCTGCTTCCTGAGCGGTATGATGGCTGCGTGGTCCCATGGTGTTTATACTTGCGTGCCATTGCTTGTACAGATGAACGTGGTACCTTCAAGCGTTTGGAAATTGCTCCCAAGGATGAACCAGATTAATGGAGGTCCACAAAAACAAATTCTGGGGTGTTGGCTGATTTCCCCATGATGTCAAGCAAAGTGGCACTGAGTTTGAAGGTAGGCCTTGAAATACATCCACAGGTACACCTCCAATTGACTCAAATGATGTCAGAAGCTTCTAAAGCCCTGACACAATTTACTGGAATTTTCCAAGCTGTTTAAAGGCAGTCAACTTAGTGTATGTAAATCTCTGACCCACTGGAATTGTGATACAGTGAATTATAAGTGAAATAATCTGTAAACAATTGTTGGAAATATTACTTGCATCATGCACAAAGTAGATGTCCTAACCGACTTGCCGAAAGTATAGTTTGTTAACAAGAAATTTGTAGAGTGATTGAAAAACGAGTTAATGACTCCAACCTAAATGTATGTAAACCTCCGACTTCAAATGTACATCTAATTGTTTTTTGTTTATGTTTTCTCCAAATAAACTGTGTTGCACAATTAAAGGTCCAATACATTGATCTAATGAATTCATGGCTTGTGAAATTATACCTAGGCTAAATGTAAGCCTTCCACAACCCACTAATAATTTAAATATTTTATCGAGTTAAACTTGCAATAATAACTGATCTGGCGTTCAAGTCTGTCTATTAAAATGTAATTTTTGTTACAAATTTAACCAGAACCATGCATAATGCACATTCACTAAAAATGACTAACTTCTTGTAGCAGGCATTATAGAAAATGAACGCAGGTCTCAAAGAATCTCTCAAGCACAAGCCCACGTGCTAGTGAGTAGCTAGCTCATCTTTCTATTTCAAGTTTACTTTAATCTATTTTCTAGCTAACAAGGCAGAACAGTTGAATTGCTATAAACACACTTCTGTCCGTCTCCAAATGTTTGAACAGCGTGCTAGCCTGTTCATTTTGTTGAGAATGGCATACCTTATTTCTCCGAATGAGAACAAATTGCCAATTCCTTATATAACTAGTGTTTTATGTTTATTGCAAATGTATATTGCAAATGTATAAAACACACACAGTTAGTATAATGGTATTTGGCTAAAATGCTGCTAGTGATTCCGCAATGCCACGCCTACATACTGAGCATTCATTTTCCATTTTAGTAGTGTGTGCTCTCCATGGAATTTAACTTCTTTATTACAGTAAAATAATGTATCAATGTGTTTCGGTGTCCATATGACCGATTCTGTTTGACCAAACCTCAAATCCAAATAGTGAGTTGAAACCGCTTATCAGAGATGAAGAAGTGACCGCTCATCTTTGTTGTTGTGAGTGGCTGGCGGAGGGGCTTGGTGTGTGTGTGTAAACACAGAGGGAGATGCGAAGCGAGCGGTTTCGCTCTCGCCAAAACCTGTCCAAAATCAGCCCAATGCGTTACTATGACTTACTTTAGACATAAGCTTGTCACATGCCTTCCCGCCCTTGGGACGATTCCCATTGTTAGGGAGGAGACATGAGCATCTCGTCATTATATACAGATCTCTGGTGTAAATGGGAAGGTGCACACAGCACAGAAGGAGCAAAAGAGACAATATTTAAAAAAAGAAAAAGAAGACACGAGTAGCCTACAAAAAAGTAGATTCTTGCGATACAGGCATTTAGAATATTGCGCAAGAACATTCATTAGAATTCGATATATCGCCCAGCCTTACACGCACCCCAATGTGTCAGAATAGTAGCTGTAGGCCATAACTAACCAGCTGGAACTCTCTCTCCTCCTCGGTCATCTCTGGTTCGCTCTGGTCCTCCAGTGGAGGTGACGGGCTCCTGCTGGCCAGCTCCTGCTTCCTGGTCAGGACCCTGTCCTCATCTTCCCTCTCCTCTTCATCACCCTCTTCATCATCACTGTCCTATTACAGGGGAGGGAAAGGGGTGGTAGGTCAGATATACAAAGACACGACAACAGGACCTCCTGAAAGCTCACCAGTGTCACAGTTTTACAGGAATATAATGAAATTATTTTGGGGATTTTTCAACTCATTGTTCTGTTCATAAGATTAATGGGATTCATGACACCATGGAAACAAAAAGATTGATGCTTACAAATTTACTCTTGCGGGGTAAACGAGGCCCATCGCCTCCCTCGTCCACTGTGTCACTCTCTTTGTCTTCATCTTTTGCCATTTCGGCACGCTGTTTCTCCATGCGCTCCTTCTCCAGCTTCTTCTGTTTCTCCCTGTCCATCTTCTCCAGGCCCTCTCGGATCCAGGCCGGCAGGGTGCGCCTCTTCACCGCATCTGAGAGGAGTGCCAGGTCATTGGATGCTGTGTGTGTGTGTCTGTTTTCCTGCGTGCCTGGGAAAGCTAATTAAGAAAAGTAGAGCGCAACACTGAGATATAAAACATGGTGAGATACAACATTTTGGATGGTGTGGGTATGAACGGAAAGAGAGTTGAAGCAAGCCTGTGCCTCTGTTACAGCAGTAAGTGTCCAAGGATGAAATCCTGATCACCACCCATTTAATGAGGACGTTTTTGTACCCGTGTGTTGGTGAAGATGCTCACCGAGGGCAGCAGCAGGAGCATCTTGTTTGGGGATCTGGATGGGGGATCTCTGGCGGTCCCTAAAGCCTGGGGGCCTGTCCCGTCTGTTCTGTGGGTGACCCTGCTGCCAGTATGGAGGGTGGAACCCTGTGGGAGTGGGACCGTAGGTGGCAGCCGCCCCATGCTACAGAGGGTGAGACAATGAGAAATGAGGACCATCCAAACTAGTTGAATGACAGAGCAGCCATGAAACTCTACTGTAAGTGTGTGTGTGTGTGTGTGTGTGTGTACCTGATAATCAAACTGGTTTATGGCCATTGGGTTCATGGCGTAGTTGTCGGGCTGACTCCCGAAGCCGTGGCTGTTCTGGGGGAAGACCCTGTGGTGGCCTTCAGAGAACTCCAGACTGTCCTGGCTGTTGCTGTCCTCAGAGGGAACCACCACATCCATAGGCCCAGTCCCCATGGGTCCTGTTCCTGGGGGGATCCACGCCTGGTCTATGGGAGGAGGAGGGGGCTGACCATGCATCCCCCATTCTGTAAACAACAACACATGTGCATTGTTATTTTTCATTAGGATCACTTTAAGCCCACCAAAAGGTTTGTCTTACAAGAGACCATTCAAAAATCAAAACGTACACTTGCAATCATGCTATTCTAACAGTAAACTACTGGACTGCAGGGGAACTAAGTTGATTGGGGCACAGCTATGTTAATGTAGTGGATGTGAAATTCGCCCATGACATGTTTGAGTACATCGGTAACGTCACTCCATCCGTGAGATATAAAGACAAATTATGTACATACTGAGTATAGCAAGCATGATGGTCTTGCAACGTGAGAAAACTGATCACGGACATAAGCCTTAGATATTCTCCATCCCCAGAAAATTATGTGTAGAGTTTACCAGGTTGCCACATTCTGCCAAAATTGGTGTCACCCTGGAAGGAGCCATGGTTATTAGGCATCACAGGATCCATGCCAGGGATGTCCTGTCCATTAGGATGAATGTTCTGCTGGTCCACTGTAGGGCCTGTAGACTCTTTCTGAGCAATCCAGGCCTGGGCCAGTGCTGCCCAGTCCACTTGGCCTACACAACACAGAAAGACAACAAGAGAAGCATTGCTTGGGGTGTCATTTTGTAAAATTGTAAGTAATGCAATGATTGAGCTGTCATGCATACAGGTGATGTCACCCACTTGGATCTTGCTGGTGCTGGAAGGACTGCATCCACTGCTGTTGGTTCATTGGCCACTGTGGCCAGGGCTGTCCACCCTGGTCCCACATATTTCACCCTGTAGTTCCTACACCTGGAGCCTGCCAATGTGGGACAAAAGCATGATATGACAGTACTGTGAGTGAATAATGATATTCTCAATATGAACTGTACTTATGATGAATGGCCGTGGTAGGACGTCATTGTAAAATAAGAATTTGTTCTTAACTGACTTGCCTAGTTAAATAAATAGAAATACATGTGTTAGCAAGCTAGTTATGTAGCCAGTGGCTATTTAGAAATCAGAACGGCTAGAAATGGCTTCGGATCAAACAAGTAACGTTAGTTTGATATCGATGCAGATGCTTTTTATTGACAGTGCAGAAACCAGCTAATAAAAAAGCTCAGCTAAATTGCTAACCTTGAAAGCTAATTGAGATCTGCGTAATTGTGGCTAGCTAATTAGCTAGTGGGAGTTAGGGGCATGAATGTTCGTTAGCTAAGTTAGCTCAGCTGCCTATGGATGTTTGCTGGGTGGTGCTAGCTCGCGAATGTTTGCACTTCATACTACAAATGTATTTAATTTACATTGCATGCAGTACATTTGTGATATCTATGTGGATAAAATTATATAACGCGAGCATGTTTATCTAAAAGATTATGCGTTACTCGTCTGCTTCTTCAGTCACCAAATTCCCCGGGCTCGGTGCGAAATGAAACTGGCTAACGTTAGCCAGCTAACACTTAGCTAGCGCCAGTTTGCTTGTTTTCAAGATTTGGGTTGGAAAGTAAAACATTGCTAGCTATAGTTTGGAATACTGCTTCAAAGAACAGCAGCTAACATAATCTACTATAGCATCTTGAGAATGGACGCAAACTAAACATCATAACACGCTTGAGCGATTCCCACCTCTCCAACTTGGTTCGTCTTCACCGTCGAGCACTCAAAATGGCTACAACCTGGAAGTAGTCTGGCTGGCAGCCACAGAGGCAACTCTCGTCACAAACCATTGTGGGCTCTATGGGGCCAAAAGTAGGCCTACTGATAGTAAATTAGGGCCAAATATCATATTGGACCGATTTACAAGTTTTCTCCCTGAAAAATGTAGTTAATTTAATCTGATTGTCACAAGGTTCCATGACTTTGTCCACACAGGACATCTGAACACACAAAATACATTTTGATGATTTTCATTACATTCTGAGTGTTTTATTTAACTTTTGTACACCAGTGGTGTTCCCGGTTAAAAATGACCGGTCATTAGAAATGAATTAGTGAGACTACAATTAGTGTATAAAATTGAGTTCAGGCGCATGCCCATTCATCAGATGGACACACTTCCTCTCCCAGACACCTACATGTATGTGTGTTTGAGCATACATACACCTCACTCCCTTTCTTGGCCCCCACGGGAATCACACCTGTTGGCATTCTCACAAATAATTGCAACATTATTTCAATAATATATAGAACTTTTCTAGCAACTCTGGTATATACAGCTTTTTTGAGGCCTTGCTCACAATTAATTATGTGGCAGCACAATGACCAAACAATATACTATATGAGGCTCTTGATCATATCTTTGATCATGACACTGGTGAGGAGGAGAGAGTCCTTGTTAAACTTTGACACAAAGTAGTCTTTGATAAATAGAACAATATGTTTCATCTGAGTATTTGTTATTGTCAAAATAATCCATACATTATGCTTTTTTTCCAAAAAAAACAAGTTGTATGAGCTCAGGTCAATGAGGCCTACAGGCTATAAACTGCAAATATAAGTTCGAAACTTGTAATGTTCACAAGAATTTAAGTTGATAAAAAAGATCAAACACAACTTTAGGTGATAATATATGTATTGTTATGGATTTATGATCAGCTATAATGGGGCGGTGATTTTGGACTGGGAACACATAATTAATTAACATGAAACGAAGACAACAGGAGGGTTAAAACAATTCTGCAGAAATTATGTAATGTCATTCATCTGGTACATATTACAGGCTATTTCCAAGTAACAATTTGTCACAAATTTGATTTAGTAGAGTAATTGTAAACATTTTAAAGTGAATGTTATGAAATTTAATTTGTCTGACCACAGTTGTGCTGGTCTTAGGCTGTGTTTACATCTGAACAGCTACTCAAAGGGCTACCCAGACCCATAACACTGCGGCTACTCTCTGTTTATTATCTATACATAGTCACTTTAACTCTACCTACATGTACATTTAAAGTCGGAAGTACACTTAGGTTGGAGTCATTAAAACTCGTTTTTCAACCACTCCACAAATTTCTTGTTAACCAACTATACTTTGGTGCATGACGCAAGTAATTCTTCCAACAATTGTTTACAGACAGATTATTTCACTTATAATTCACTGTATCACAATTCCAGCGGGTCAGAAGTTTACATGCACTAAGTTGACTGTGCCTTTAAACAGCTTGGAAAATTCCAGAAAGTGATGCCATGGCTTTAGAAGCTTCTGATTGGCTAATTGACATAATTTGAGTCAATTGGAGGTGTACTTGTTCATGTATTTCAAGGCCTACCTTCAAACTCAGCTCCTCTTTGCTTGACATCATGGAGAAATCAAAAGAAATCAGCCAAGACCTCAGAAAAAAAGTAGACCTCCACAAGTCTGGATCATCCCTGGGAGCAATTTCCAAATGCCTGAAGGTACCACGTTCATCTGTACAAACAATAGTACGCAAGTATAAACACCATGGGACCACGCAGCCCTCATACCGCTCAGGAAGGAGATGCGTTCTGTCTCCTAGAGAAGAACGTACATTGTTGTGAAAAGTGAAAATCAATCCCAGAACAACAGTAAAGGACCTTGTGAAGATGCTGGAGGAAACCAATAAAGTATTTATATCCACAGTAAAACGAGTCCAATATTGACAAAACCTGAAAGGCTAGCATAAAAAAGCCAGACTACTGTATGCAACTGCAGATGGGGACAAAGATCGTACTTTATGGCGAAATGTCTTCTGCTCTGATGAAACAAAAATAGAACTGTTTGGCCATAATGACCATCATTATGTTTGGAGGAAAAAGGGGGACGCTTCCAAGCCGAAGAACATCATCCCAACTGTGAAGCATGGGGGTGGCAGCATCATGTTGTGGGGGTGCTTTGCTGTAGGAGGGACTGGAGCGCTTCACAAAATAGATGGCATCACGAGGAGGGACAATGTTGTGTATATATTGAAGCAACATCTCAAGACATCAGTCAGGAAATTAAAGCTTGGTTGCAAATGGGTCTTCCAAAGGACAATGACCCCAAGCATACTTCCAAAGTTGTGGCAAAATGGCTTAAGGACAACAAAGTCAAGGTATTGGAGTGGCCATCACAAAGACTTGACCTCAATCCTATAGAAAATTTGTGGGCAGAACTGAAAAAGCATATGCGAGCAAGGAGGCCTATAAACCTGACTCAGTTACACCAGCTCTGTCAGGAGGAATGGGCCAAAATTCACCCAACTTATTGTGGGAAGCTTGTGGAAGGCTACCGGAAACATTTGACCCAAGTTAAACAATTTGAAGGCCATGCTACCAAATACAAATTGAGTGAATGTAAACTTCTGATCCACTGGCAATGTGATGAAATAAATAAAGGCTGAAATAAATAATTCTGTCTACTATTATTCTGCCATTTCACATCCTTAAAATAAAGTGGTGATTCTAACTGACCTAAGATAGGGAATTTGTACCCGGATTAAATGTCAGGAATGGTGAAAAACAGTTTTTAAATGTACTTGGCTAAGGTGTATGTAAATTTCCGACTTCAAATGTGCATATTGATATTTTACTGATGTTTAAAGATTTGTTACATACAGTGCCTTGCGAAAGTATTCAGCCCCCTTGAACTTTGCGACCTTTTGCCACATTTCAGGCTTCAAACATAAGGATATAAAACTGTATTTTTTTGTGAAGAATCAACAACAAGTGGGACACAATCATGAAGTGGAACAACATTTATTGGATATTTCAAACTTTTTTAACAAATCAAAAACTGAAAGATTGGGAGTGCAAAATTATTCAGCCCCCTTAAGTTAATACTTTGTGGCGCCACCTTTTGCTGCGATTACAGCTGTAAGTCGCTTGGGGTATGTCTCTATCAGTTTTGCACATCGAGAGACTGAATTTTTTTCCCATTCCTCCTTGCAAAACAGCTCGAGCTCAGTGAGGTTGGATGGAGAGCATTTGTGAACAGCAGTTTTCAGTTCTTTCCACAGATTCTCGATTGGATTCAGGTCTGGACTTTGACTTGGCCATTCTAACACCTGGATATGTTTATTTTTGAACCATTCCATTGTAGATTTTGCTTTATGTTTTGGATCATTGTCTTGTTGGAAGACAAATCTCCGTCCCAGTCTCAGGTCTTTTGCAGACTCCATCAGGTTTTCTTCCAGAATGGTCCTGTATTTGGCTCCATCCATCTTCCCATCAATTTTAACCATCTTCCCTGTCCCTGCTGAAGAAAAGCAGGCCCAAACCATGATGCTGCCACCACCATGTTTGACAGTGGGGATGTTGTGTTCAGGGTGATGAGCTGTGTTGCTTTTACGCCAAACATAACGTTTTGCATTGTTGCCCAAAAGTTCAATTTTGGTTTCATCTGACCAGAGCACCTTCTTCCACATGTTTGGTGTATCTCCCAGGTGGCTTGTGGCAAACTTTAAACGACACTTTTTATGGATATCTTTAAGAAATGGCTTTCTTCTTGCCACTCTTCCATAAAGGCCAGATTTGTGCAATATACGACTGATTGTTGTCCTATGGACAGAGTCTCCCACCTCAGCTGTAGATCTCTGCAGTTCATCCAGAGTGATCATGGGCCTCTTGGCTGCATCTCTGATCAGTCTTCTCCTTGTATGAGCTAAAAGTTTAGAGGGACGGCCAGGTCTTGGTAGATTTGCAGTGGTCTGATACTCCTTCCATTTCAATATTATCGCTTGCACAGTGCTCCTTGGGATGTTTAAAGCTTGGGAAATCTTTTTGTATCCAAATCCGGCTTTAAACTTCTTCACAACAGTATCTCGGACCTGCCTGGTGTGTTCCTTGTTCTTCATGATGCTCTCTGCGCTTTTAACGGACCTCTGAGACTATCACAGTGCAGGTGCATTTATACGGAGACTTGATTACACACAGGTGGATTGTATTTATCATCATTAGTCATTTAGGTCAACATTGGATCATTCAGAGATCCTCACTGAACTTCTGGAGAGAGTTTGCTGCACTGAAAGTAAAGGGGCTGAATAATTTTGCACGCCCAATTTTTCAGTTTTTGATTTGTAAAAAAAGTTTGAAATATCCAATAAATGTCGTTCCACTTCATGATTGTGTCCCACTTGTTGTTGATTCTTCACAAAAAAATACAGTTTTATATCTTTCTGTTTGAAGCCTGAAATGTGGCAAAAGGTCGCAAAGTTCAAGGGGGCCGAATACTTTCGCAAGGCACTGTATATGTTCATGGCCCAGCGATAGTGTCCTGTACAGGGATTGTACTTGTATATCGAGCTGCAATACGCTACAGAAGATAGGATACATGCATTAGCCTTGTCAGAGCCTATGATGGCCCTGTATCTACAAATCTAGCTGTGTGTGTGAAATGTTACAATCCAAAAACAGCTGCCCCGCTACATGGAATTCTATGGCTAAGCTTCTAACGTTCTAATGTGAATGTGGGCAATTTTTTTAAACAATAGTTGGAGCTGGTGCTTTGAAAGTTGGTTAAATTATATACACTGTTCAAAAAATAAAGGGAACACTAAACGAACACATCCTAGATCTGAATGAATTAAATATTCTTATTAAATACTTTTTTCTTTACATAGTTGAATGTGCTGACAACAAAATCACACAAAAATGTTCAATGGAAATCAAATTTATCAACCCATGGAGGTCTGGATTTGGAGTCACACTCAAAATTAAAGTGGAAAACCACACTACAGGCTGATCCAACTTTGATGTAATGTCCTTAAAACAAGTAAAAATGAGGCTCAGTAGTGTGTGTGGCCTCCACGTGCCTGTATGACCTCCCTACAACCCCTGGGCATGCTCCTGATGAGGTGGTGGATGGTCTCCTGAGGGATCTCCTCCCAGACCTGGACTAAAGCATCCACCAACTCCTGGACATTCTGTTGGTGGATGGAGGGAGACATGATGTCCCAGATGTGCTCAATTGGATTCAGGTCTGGGGAACGGGCGGGCCAGTCCATAGCATCAATGCCTTCCTCTTGCAGGAACTGCTGACACACTCCAGCCACATAGCATTGTCTTGCATTAGGAGGAACCCAGGGCCAACCGCACCAGCATATGGTCTCACAAGGGGTCTGAGGATCTTATCTCGGTAATGGCAGTCAGGCTACCTCTGGCGAGCACATGGAGGGCTGTGCGGCCCCCCAAAGAAATGCCACCCCACACCATGACTGACCCACCGCCAAACCGGTCATGCTGGAGGATGTTGCAGGCAGCAGAACGTTCTCCACGGTGTCTCCAGACTGTCACGTCTGTCACATGTGCTCAGTGTGAACCTGCTTTCATCTGTGAAGAGCACAGGACGCCAGTGGCGAATTTGCCAATCTTGGTGTTCTCTGGCAAATGCCAAACGTCCTGCACGGTGTTGGGCTGTAAGCACAACCCCCACCTGTGGACGTCGGGCACTCATTCCACCCTCATGGAGTCTGTTTCTGACCGTTTGAGCAGACACATGCACATTTGTGGCCTGCTGGAGGTCATTTTGCAGGGCTCTGGCAGTGCTCCTCCTGCTCCTCCTTGCACAAAGGCAGAGGTAGCGGTCCTGCTGCTGGGTTGTTGCCCTCCTACGGCCTCCTTCACGTCTCCTGATGTAGATGTACTGGCCTGTCTCCTGGTAGTGCCTCCGCTCTGGACACTACGCTGACAGACACAGCAAACCTTCTTGCCACAGCTCGCATTGATGTGCCATCCTGGATGAGCTGCACTACCTGAGCCACTTGTGTGGGTTGTAGACTCCGTCTCATGCTACCACTAGAGTGAAAGCACCGCCAGCATTCAAATGTGACCAAAACATCAGCCAGGAAGCATAGGAACTGAGAAGTGGTCTGTGGTTATCACCTGCAGAACCACTCCTTTATTGGGGGTGTCTTGCTAATTGCCTATAATTTCCACCTGTTGTCTATTCCATTTGCACAACAGCATGTGACATTTATTGTCAATCAGTGTTGCTTCCTAAGTGGACAGTTTGATTTCACAGAAGTGTGATTGACATTGTGTTGTTTAAGTGTTCCCTTTATTTTTTTGAGCAGTGTATAATTTCAAAGGTAATTTCATGATCTTTCAGAACCACTTGAAACTAATTTTGAAATGAACCCGGATTTATTTTTTAAAGCAATTTCGAGAGAAGTAATTCTGATATGTACCCTGGACTCAAGGTCAACATTCTGTTGACCTGAACATTCTGAAAATGTGTCTGATGGATAGCTGGGAATCTAAGCTTTCCAATGATATCTGATGAAAGGGGATGTGAGCAATAACTTGTATACAACCATTGTTTGTCATAGGGTAAAATCTTAAATGTTTTTCTGCCATTCGGCTATCAGATTTGCCACCAATCCTGTTAAAGGTCCCACAAGCACACCGATCCCTGGGTCATTCCTCTTTTCAGTTTGCTGCAGCTAGCGACTGGAACGAGCTACAAAAAAAAAAACACTCAAACTGGACAGTTTTATCTCCATCTCTTTATTCAAAAACTCAATCATGGACACTTTCACTGAAAGTTGAGGCTGCTTCACGTGATGTATTGTTGTCTCTGCCTTCTTGCCTTTGTGCTGTTGTCTGTGCCCAATAACGTTTGTCCCATGTTTTGTGCTGCTACCATGTTTTGCTGCTGCAATGTTGTGTTGCTACCATGTTGTTGTCATGTGGTGTCACTACCATGCTGTGTTGTCATGTGTTGCTGCCATGCTATGTTGTTTTAGGTCTCTCTTTATGTCGTGTTGTCGTGATGTGTGTTTTTAATCCCAGCCCCCGTCCCCGCAGGAGGCCTTTTGGTAGGCCATCATTGTAAATAAGAATTTGTTCTTAACTGGCTTGCCTAGTTAAATAAAGGTTCAATCAAATCAAATTGTCTCATCGTTTTAAAGAATGACATGAAAATATTATTTTTCAGGTTTCTTTTATTAGATTTGTACACAGTGAATTGTCTTAAAGTGGAGAAATTAAAGAAAAGATGGCGAGATGAAAGTGATAAGAGAAAGCTCCCATTGCTGCACTGCTATCACACATTTCCATAGACCGTCAAGTAAATCACTGAGACATCGTCACCCCAAGTGAGCCTGAAGGTCCAAATTTGGGGGTCTGGCTCATGGACTAAACAACTGATTTTACTTGAAACGTCCAAACATTGCATTAGAACATTTTATATATATTTTTTAAACAATGTAATGTAATCTATTTTGAGGGGGAATTGTTTTGATAAAATATGCATTGCTTGGCAAGAATATTAAAGGAATTAAAAAACGAACTTAATTTATCAATAATTATTGCATTAATATTTTTCAGACCTGAACTTATTTAGCAATATTTAGCAAGCAGCTGGGGACAAGGGGGTCTAGAAATACGAATACATTCATATCGTAATTATAGATGGACATACAGTTAGAATTGAACCTCCCCATTCAGTTCCCTGTTTCAGTAGTGCACCCAAATAGAGAGCATGACCAGAGGGGAAAGAGAGAGCGGGAAAGAGCCCAGTGAGAACCGGTGGACACAGGATGTCAAATAAGGCTATTGGCCTGATCTTTATCAACCAGAGAGTCAATGCCACTGGAAAGTATTTTTTGTTTTCTCTTCCAGGTTAGATGGAAGTCATATTATAAAATCTGTCTTCCCTCTTTCAGTAGGCCTAAGCTATCGCATTCGAGACCAGGTCATTTTTTATTGATATCAGTCAAGATCTGAAGCCTGTCATTTCTGTCATTTTTGTGGTTGGCTATGAAAAAGATGGATGTTTTCCTACTGCACGCGGTCCTGTTCAGTTCCAATGGCAAACACCTGTCTGTATTCAGTGCATGCAGCCATCTGGTGGACTATCTGGGACAGAGCACATTGGCTCTATCCGAAAACCCCTTATCTTCAATTGATTGAATCCCGTCCAGTATTGTGATGGTCTTAAAACCTTGGAAATAAAAATGTGAAACAATAACGCTAGACTAAAATAAACACCCATGTACTGTAGGTCGCCTAACACATATGCTGACAGAGAACATGGTTCTCAGAAACAAAAAAACTCTTGGTATCATGTGACCAGTGCCCTGAAGGCAATACACTTCCAAGCTTGAAGGGGACACACTTCTATTTCTGCCACGCAGGCCTTCCATGACAGTGACTAAATGTTACTTTTAGCCTGAGCACTGTCCCTTTGTATTGTACTGTTGTAAGAGATGAACACTGCAGCGGTCCCTTGTCACTGGTTTCCATGACCACCGTGACAGAGGAAAGAGGACGAGGCCCTTTCATTAACTGAGATTAAAATCATATCTCATCCTTCAAGAGAATGTCCCCAAGCGAGGGCCCCTGCTTTTAAAAATACATTTTAAAAAAGTGCTGTGTTGGTGGGTGGCTTGACACTCTGTTTTAATGTTTTAACAGCGTGATTGGGATGTCACAGTGTATGGGACCAGGAGGGTGGAAGATGGGATACTTTTAGACATTGCCCTTTTCCTGATTCCACACCCACCTCCTCTTCACCAGCTCACGACATGTTTCTCAAAACAGCGCTGCTTTGCACCCGTCATGGCACATCGCCACCACCGACAGAGTGAATATGGCAACTATGGGATTCACTGTGACAGCCCCTGACTAATGGCCGGCACCGTCTTCACACAGTAAAGAGGGATGATAGAAATTCCAGTGCGAAAACAACAGCTGTACTCATCCACTATCAAGTACTTTCCTTTGGGGGGGGGGGGAAAGAAGAAGAGAGGATTCAAACATCCAACCAAAATAAGAACATGTGAGCTGAGCCTTGTTGGTTTCCCATTTCATAAGTTAGATTTATTCTCTTCGATATATATGACTTCACATAACCCAACGGTGCACCGAGTTCCTTATTGAAATCGAATGACATTTTCAGAAGGAAAAGAACGCCTGAAGATAAACACTGTAGCCTGAGGCACCATATCTATATAGGGTTTAGTATTGTGGTAAAAACACCAAATTCTCATGGTTTTGCATATACATTTCACACAAGTATCTGTAAGCAAATATGTGTTCACCGTAATTATTTGTTCTTAACATGCAGAAGCGTAATAATCCTAGAGTGTAGGCACTGAGTATTTATTTGTTTTGAAAGAAATTCATCAAACCGTATCTTTACTTATAGTAATCCTTCACTTGACCAGAATAATTTGGCAATGTCCCAACAACCGACAGATAAAATATCTCCATTTCATTCCCCCCAAAAAATATTTGCAGAACGATTAACATAAATGGTGAGACACATTTGAATCTGAAGATTGATCAACACATTCACTGCCTTTAGTTTAACTACAGCAGAAAATAATGGGATAAAAAGACTAATGAAATGAAAACAACTGTTTATTGTCCAGCGAGCTGGCAATCATATATGTAGCAATGTCCCTTTGTTAAACATCGCAATGTGTTTGAATACGTGTGGGTAGACATTTAAGCGTAGAAATAGAATTGAAAAGAACAGTGCCAACCAACACAGTAATGTATTGGTCTGAAACACACTCGGATGGCCTGTCACATTATGGACCTCTCCTTTCAGGAATAGTTTGAGATCACATTCTTTTGGCACTTAAGTCTTTTGTGTATGTTTTCCATCATTTTATATTATTTCTTTTACCAAAAACTCTTTGGCAATCACCATTTAATGATAGTCACACATTCGCATGTTCTACAAAAAATACAATTCGTATTCACCACAGCAGGCTGTAAAATATAAATAACATAGCATTTTTTTTTCTGTATAATTTGTGCTAATTAAACATACTATTCTGCCACTCTCTCGCTTTCTCACTCAGTCTCTTTCCCCTACAGAGGTATGAGCAACTGTATGGGGACGTTCAGTAAGTGGACCGAGACACGAAGAGTGTGGTAACCCTTCAATGCTGAGCAGTCCAGTATACATCAATGTAATGCATGTCCTTGATGGCCTACAAATCCCATCATGCTCTTGCGAGTCAAAGTTTAGAGAGCGGTATACCCAAAGCAGGTCTCTCTCTTTTTTCCCCCCTCTTCCCCGGTCTCCTGAGAGACCAACGATTGTTGAGTAGCTCCGTGCTCTGGCAGTCACAGCATCTCCTCGTAGAACAGCAGGTAGGCTTGAGAGTTGAGGACCCTGGATTCTGGTACCGTCTGGACATTGGTGTCACTTACATACACCCACTGACCCTGTGTAGCACTGCTTGCTTCCCTTGGACCTGAAACACAGTCAGGGTCTGTGGTTAATGGGAAGAGATGGAGATTTTCTAGGAGCCATTACTGTGAGAAACCAATGACTGTGGCTAGCTTACCACAGAAACGGTGACAGAATGAGGAGCAGCAAGGACAAAGACGTTCATAGCAACACTGGTATGTAGGTAAGACAATTCAATTAGGCCAAGCACATTTCATAATTGTAACAACACTACACTTAGTGTTTGTGCTAAGTCTGATTTTAAACTTAAACTGGACGGACATTAGGTTTTTAGCCTGATCTACAGGATCCCGGCGCATTTTTGGAAATCGGAGGAAATCGGAGCAAACTGTAGTAAAACGTAGTGCCACAGCCCATAAAGTATAAGCGGATACTCGATTTGCGGTTGATGGCTCTCAAGGGCACTTACGGTGTCCCGACAATTTTCAAATATATTGAATACATTCGGCCGTAAAATCAGCCATTATCAACAAGTGCGAGTTTTCGAAATTGTACAGCCGTTAAGGCCGCCAGGTGTACACTACGATTTGGCTTGACTGAATTGTTAAATGTCAGAGGTTCTCTTAGAGCCCGTAGACCGGACAAAAGTCGCGTAGAGCATTTCAGCCGTTGCCCAACGGAAGGTTAACAGCAGGGTGAGGAAAACATGCATTGAAGCGAAAGAGAAAAGGAAAAGCAGTGAGAAGAAAATGAAAGGAAAATAAGAAGAGCGTTTGTAAGAAGGGATGTGTTGACATGAGAAGATGGATGGTGGACGACAGCGGTGGTTACAGAGGTCCTTTTGACCCCTCTATGGTGGCTCACCAATGCTGCCAAGACAATGTCACCTCAAGTTCTATACTAGTTAATTACCAGCGAGGACAACTACTCACACAGACCTCTGTCACAAAGACATTTTCATTACAGCTGAGCGTCGCTGAATGGCAGGCGCTCTCCTTGAGCAAGGACAGGAGAAAATACATCTATATAACACTGGACATCTATATACACTACAGCGCTTTTTCTCTCATAAATGCCGCCTTCAAGGTTACGCGGAGTGAGGCCTTCACACAAATACAGTGAGTTTGTATGTACAGGCGACACATACTTTTTACAATCATACAATTCGATGCTTTGGTCGATATATACATCTTTTTTTAAGTAAACGTATTGACATAGACTCTTAACACAAAATTGGTAAAGGAGTAGAGAGTATTTTATGGACAGACAAAGAGACCGTTTATACCTGCCAGGTTTCTGCGCTGTGGCTGCTCGGTTCTCCTCTGGGGCGAGCGGACCTTTACATACGCTGTGTAGTGGCCCCCGCGCATCGACCCGCTGTGTTCCACGATGCCATACAGGCTGTAGAGCACACGCTCCCCTGCCACCAGGTTCTGCCCAAAATGAACTCAGGATGAGACAGTCAGCAGTGCCAAGAGCTCAGACAGATACAGGAGCATCTGAGCCATTGCTATCTTTTCAATTATTCATTACAAGCACAAATACTGATAAGTACTTGAGCTACAGTGTCCAAGGACCCATATTTATTTCAGTTCATTTCAAGGTTTTTAGTAAAGATATTGTCCCTGTTTTCACGTGAAGAAGAGTTAGTACCTTGCAGGATGCCGAGCAGAACGGAGCCAGGTCCAGGATGAGAGGGAAGTTGACGTGACGGTTGACTTTTCGTAGGTTCATCCCTGCCTTCACACACACACACACACACACACACACACACACACACACACAAATCAACCCCAAAGATATCAACACACAATAAGACACAGTAATAGCCTACACCATGACCACAACAACAATTTAGATAAACAGGAGAACACAACGTTATTCACATGAACATGATATATCATATACAATAACGTAAAGATGTGTACAATAATACATGAAATAATATGCTAACCTGATGGAAGCGTTTGAGGTGCAGAGTGACCACCGGGGGCAGCGAAGAGATCAGCATCTGTTTGCGAGCGCTGGTGTACACCTTGTCAGACTTCTTCTCTGTATGCAGTGGTGCAAAAAGTACACAATTGTCATACTTGGGTAAAACTAAAAGATACCTTAATAAGAAATTACTAAAGTAAAAGTGACTGTCACACAGTAAAATACTACTTCAGTAAAAGTCTAAAAGTATTTGGTTTTAAACATACTTAAGTATCAAAAGTAAATATAATTGCTAAAATATACTTAAGTATCAAAAGTAAAAGTATAAATCCTTTCACATTCTTTATATTAACCATTTCCAGTCCTGCAAAGCATTGGAAATGTAATGAGTACTTCTGGGTGTCAGGGAAAATGTATGGAGTAAAAAATACATTATTTTATGTGGAGTAAAAGTAGTCTAAAACCTAAATAGTTAAGTAAAGTTCAGATTCCCTAAAAAAAAACGACTTAAAGTACTTTAAAGTAATTTTCCAGTAATTACTTTACACCACTGTCTGTAAGCACATACAGACACCACAATGTCACTTTGTGAATGAGAATTTTTCAAAAACATGATTGCTCTGCCTGATTACAAGTCAGTGTAACCTAAATGTGTGCATTTGAATATCTGTGTAAATGCATGACATGGATAGGTGCCGAATAGCCACACATTTCCATATCACCTACTGCTGTCACTATCAGATCAGAATCTCAACAAATTATCTTTAACAACAGTGGTTATCGAGCGCTCCTGAGTGGCACAGCGGTCTTAGGCACTGCATCTCAATGCAAGAGGCGTCACTCCAGTCCCTGGTTTAAATCCAGGCTGTATCACATCTGGCCGTGATTGGGAGTCCCATAGCACAATTGGTCCAGTATCGTCCAGGTTTGGCCGGGGTAGGCCGTCATTGTAAATAAGAATTTGTTCTTAACTGACTTGCCTACTTAAATAAAGGTCAAATAAAAAAATTCAAATCAGCACAAGTTCTCTATCAAACGGTGTATGTGTTCTAACTAACCTGCTGAGGTGCTCTTCCGCAGTTGTTTCTGCCGGCGGTCCGTGCAGCTCTCGCACAACAGCTTGTTGTTGCCCATCAGAAGCTCCACCGAGGTGAACTGGTGAAGGCAGGACTGAACGGAGCACTCCTTGGAGCAGGGCGTATAGCTGTGGGACAGGGCCTGGAATGCCCCCTGGTGGTGGGAGTGAGGAGACTGTTGAGGATGTTGAGAATGGGGCTCCACCTGGTCCTCAGGACAGTGTGTAGAGGGTGAGTCCGCTGAATCAGGTCCCAGGTTAATCTTATGCACTGCACTGACCAGCTGCTCCACAGCACCACCATGCTGGGTCCTGGGGGAGAGGGCGGACAGGGTGGGAGACTGGGTAGGGGTGGACCCTCTGCCACCATGGCTGTGGCCCGAGGAGTGCCGGGGGGTCCACTCGCTCTCCGAGGCCTCGCTGTCGGCGTCATTGCTGCTGTCCTGGGGGCCCGAGTCTTTCTCGCTGCCATCAGATAGGCTGCTGGTGGTGGCCATTTTGGAAACTCCTGCAGCACGAGCCATTACAGAGGGGGACTCCTCCTCGGGGTGGTCCGAGGGGCTGTCTGCCCCCTTCTCTTCCACAGAGCCAGGGGACTTATGGCCCTGCTGCTGCTTTTGAGGGAGGTAGACACACACAGTCAGCAAAACACACTCACCAACTGACTCAAACTACACTTACACACAGACACAAAGAACACACACACACCTGTCCGCTAAGTTTCCTGCTGTTCTTATTGAGCGCTGCGGAAAGCATCTCGTCACCGTGGGAGACGTTAGCTTCTTGCTCCCGACTGCTCTTCCCAGTCCTGCCCGGGTTGGACGGCTTGGACATCTGAACAGCAACAGGACATGACACAAAGACAGAGATGAAACCAACATACTGTACACGTATCACATATGATCAACATGGCAGAAGCAGTATTCTGGACTGGACACTATTGCAAAGCTAATGCAAAGATATGCTCACCCGCTCCTCAATGATGGGCAGGGAGATGTCAATGAAGGCTTCCTTCACTGTGGAGATCTGAGGGAGACAGAGGACAGGCACCCATAACACTCACAATCAAAGTATGGCATGGCTTTCAGCTGGGAATAACTATAGTCTTACTGAAATATGAACACTGCTCATTGAGAAGTGGTTTAAAATGGTTTAACTGTGTATGACACACACAAAACATATGGCTCAGTCGAGCATGGCACTTGCAACACCAGGATTGTGCTTTCGATTCCCAGGGTCACCCGTACATAAAATGTATTTAGCATGATTGTAAGTCACTTTGGATAAACGCATCTGCTAAATTGCATATCTTATTAATATAACTGTAGTTTTATAATTAATCATTAAGTATTAAGGACTACAGCCAAACTGTTCAGTGGTTGACCACACACACAGATTCCAGTAACCATAAACAGAATAGACAGGCAATGAATCACTTACATGCTCACACTCCTCACACATGATGGTGTTGGTCAACTCCCCCACAAAGATGCGATCCACAAAGTTCATCTTCACACCCTCCTTCCCGTATGCTGAGATAAGGAGGAAATAAAGGTTAGGCAACTAAAAACAACATTATTCAGCTACAATCATTCAGAATAAATTTACTTTAATCAATCCTTATGTTTAAATCATGAAACATGCCTCCTGTGGTTGAGGTATTTTTCCATAGTAAGCCATTGGACAGTACACAAAGCCGCCACAAGATGGCGCTATTGGTTTAGGTCAAAACTACTGAGTGTCAGAATGGAACAGGAACCTTTGACTTGGCGTTTGGTCTCATCATCTGCAGTCTTCTCTGTGGGGTTGTTGAAGGATTTCAGAATGCCCGCTTTGATCCGCTGGGAATGTCAAACACTACATTGATCTCATATGAATGCAACTTAAGTAGATGGAAAAATGCAGGACTACAAAATGGTGGTTTTATACAACAAAGGGTGATTCATATAACAGCTACCATGGGAAGCCAAGGAACTGAAACCATTACAAAAATGAGTGTGTTTGTGAATACACATTAGTAAACAAATACAAAACTTCTTCCAGAGCATCTGAATGTGCACTTGCATCTCGCTCTCTCTGTGTGTGTGTGTACTTCTCCTGTGTGTGTTTGTGTGTGTACACTGCGCATGTGTTGGTGTGGAGTGTGTCAGCCAGCCGTCTCTGACAGTCTCGGTGGCGTGGCCGTGGGCAATGATTGAAGGTGACATGGTCAGTGAGTGTGTTGGCTAGTAGAAGAAGAGGCACCAACACAGTAAAGCACCAATCAATAGATAATTGGCCGTGGTCTGTGTAACCGACTAGTCGCCCCCATTGTCCCCAGACCCATGCACTGGACTGGCTATTTAGGTCAAAAGCCTGGTTAATCCCAGCTCTGCAGCCCCCCCCCCTGCCCTCCTCTCCCTAGTCAGACACTGCTGAGCCCCACACTAATTAATCCCCATCAGGATCCCCCCAACGTGTAGTGTGTAGGCTCAGGGTAAGAGAAGCGGGGTGAGGAAGGGAAGGTTGGAGGGGTGTAAACTAAATTAAGATGGGCCAAGAAGCGCAGGCCATGCCCTGAGTGGGAGCATTACTGTACCTAACGTCTCAGCTAATTGGTGATAATTGACTGTGTGCAATTAGCCTATTTAGACTTCGGACACTAAATGGCCAATCAAAACAAACACTTGGGCCTCCTAGATTGGTGGTGACAGGCTATGGGAGAAATGGCCAGTCACTCAGTGTATGTGTGTGTGTTTTATTGCACGTTTGTTTGGGCTGAGTAAATAAAATGTGTAAGTGTCATTGACCGAAAAAATTATGAGTATACAATATTTGTTGGGTTGTGTATGCTGTGCAGGTAAATTTATGGCAGATGAATGGCAAACCTGATTAGACGCAACTGCTGCTCATCGGCAGTTCTTTACAATTTTCTTTTAAATCAAAACAGCATTTGTATCTACACACTGAAGGCTGTAAATCCGAAACATCTGTGTACGACATCCCTGATGCAGTGAAACGTCCTGTGTACGACATCCCTGATGCAGTGAAATGTCTTGTGTACGACATCCCTGATGCAGTGAAACGTCTGTGTACGACATCCCTGATGCAGTGAAACGTCCTGTGTACGACATCCCTGATGCAGTGAAATGTCTTGTGTACGACATCCCTGATGCAGTGAAACGTCTGTGTACGCTATCCCTGATGCAGTGAAACGTCTGTGTACGCTATCCCTGATGCAGTGAAACGTCTGTGTACGCTATCCCTGATGCAGTGAAACGTCTGTGTACGCTATCCCTGATGCAGTGAAACGTCTGTGTACGCTATCCCTGATGCAGTGAAATGTCTGTGTACGCTATCCCTGATGCAGTGAAACGTCTGTGTACGCTATCCCTGATGCAGTGAAACGTCTGTGTACGCTATCCCTGATGCAGTGAAACGTCTGTGTACGCTATCCCTGATGCAGTGAAACGTCTGTGTACGCTATCCCTGATGCAGTGAAACGTCTGTGTACGCTATCCCTGATGCAGTGAAATGTCTGTGTACGCTATCCCTGATGCAGTGAAACGTCTGTGTACGCTATCCCTGATGCAGTGAAACGTCTGTGTACGCTATCCCTGATGCAGTGAAATGTCTGTGTACGCTATCCCTGATGCAGTGAAACGTCTGTGTACGCCATCCCTGATGCAGTGAAAATAATATGTTTGAGTGCGAACCCATTACACATTTTTGCAGGTATATTTATTGTAAATTCATCAGACAGTAGATGTCAAATGCATATAAGCGTATGTGCGTGTGTTTACGTTTGAGCGCATCTATAATGAATGCATGAATAGGGCCAGCTCCCCCCTTTACCCTCCCTCTCGGACTCCCTGATTGGAGCGGGGGAAGGGGGGGTGACCCTCCAGCACAATGGGGCGACCCACAGCTGCGTGTTTCCCAGATCACACAATGACGCCCGTCGTGCCACTTGCAAGTCCTGTAAGTGGCACAACTGTCAGTGTTCACAAGTTTAAAAAGAACCAGGGGGGAGTCCCAGCCTGTACCCTTGTCCCCCTGTCCCAGGCCCCGGGCTGACCACTCCACTCCACACCCGCTACTCTCCTCTCTTTTTGGGGCTGGCTGAGTCGCTGGTGGGGCCGAGGGGCCAACTGACTCAGCCCTGGGCCGGGCCCACAGTGGGCTCCCCCTAATTGCTGAAGGGGGGGCAGTCTGCACTTGCCAGAAAATATGGTACCATAAGGTTAAAAGACAATGGCTGGCCGAGAAGCAAAGGGAAAGACCAAACCCTGCACACTGTCATCCACAAGCGTTCAGCCTGCTCTACGTTGGCGATTGAAGTGTTCTTCTCAATTGCAATCAAAACATTGCCTGTTCTTTGTGTACTCTTACAAGCATGGTCACCACCCTACATGTAGCTTGGCTACAGCTATCATAGACACCGTTGACAGAGAGACCAATGGCTTTATGTCATCATAATCATACTTCACAGGGTGTGTTTGAGAGCATACATTCTGCTCAGTCACTTGACTGATCTACATGAAAATATATATATATATATACAGTGCCTTGCGAAAGTATTCGGCCCCCTTGAACTTTGCGACCTTTTGCCACATTTCAGGCTTCAAACATAAAGATAGATATAAAACTGTATTTTTTGTGAAGAATCAACAACAAGTGGGACACAATCATGAAGTGGAACGACATTTATTGGATATTTCAAACTTTTTTAACAAATCAAAAACTGAAAAATTGGGCGTGCAAAATTATTCAGCCCCCTTAAGTTAATACTTTGTAGCGCCACTTTTTGCTGCGATTACAGCTGAAGTCGCTTGGGGTATGTCTCTATCAGTTTTGCACATCGAGAGACTGACATTTTTTCCCATTCCTCCTCGCAAAACAGCTCGAGCTCAGTGAAGTTGGATGGAGAGCATTTGAACAGCAGTTTTCAGTTCTTTCCACAGATTCTTGATTGGATTCAGGTCTGGACTTTGACTTGGCCATTCTAACACCTGGATATGTTTATTTTTGAACCATTCCATTGTAGATTTTGCTTTATGTTTTGGAACATTGTCTTGTTGGAAGACAAATCTCTGTCCCAGTCTCAGGTCTTTTGCAGACTCCATCAGGTTTTCTTCCAGAATGGTCCTGTATTTGGCTCCATCCATCTTCCCATCAATTTTAACCATCTTCCCTGTCCCTGCTGAAGAAAAGCAGGCCCAAACCATGATGCTGCCACCACCATGTTTGACAGTGGAGATGGTGTGTTCAGGGTGATGAGCTGTGTTGCTTTTACGCCAAACATAACGTTTTGCATTGTTGCCAAAAAGTTCAATTTTGGTTTCATCTGACCAGAGCACCTTCTTCCACATGTTTGGTGTGTCTCCCAGGTGGCTTGTGGTGAACTTTAAACAACACTTTTTATGGATATCTTTAAGAAATGGCTTTCTTCTTGCCATTCTTCCATAAAGGGCAGATTTGTGCAATATACGACTGATTGTTGTCCTATGGACAGAGTCTCCCACCTCAGCAGTTCTCCCACCTCTGCAGTTCATCCAGAGTGATCATGGGCCTCTTGGCTGCATCTCTGATCAGTCTTCTCCTTGTATGAGCTGAAAGTTTAGAGGGACGGCCAGGTCTTGGTAGATTTGCAGTGGTCTGATACTCCTTCCATTTCAATATTATCGCTTGCACAGTGCTCCTTGGGATGTTTAAAGCTTGGGAAATCTTTTTGTATCCAAATCCGGCTTTAAACTTCTTCACAACAGTATCTCGGACCTGCCTGGTGTGTTCCTTGTTCTTCATGATGCTCTCTGCGCTTTTAACGGACCTCTGAGACTATCACAGTGCAGGTGCATTTATACAGAGACTTGATTACACACAGGTGGATTGTATTTATCATCATTAGTCATTTAGGTCAACATTGGATCATTCAGAGATCCTCACTGAACTTCTGGAGAGAGTTTGCTGCACTGAAAGTAAAGGGGCTGAATAATTTTGCATGCCCAATTTTTCAGTTTTTGATTTGTTAAAAAAGTTTGAAATATCCAATAAATGTCGTTCCACTTCATGATTGTGTCCCACATGTTGATTCTTCACAAAAAAATACAGTTTTATATCTTTATGTTTGAAGCCTGAAATGTGGCAAAAGGTCGCAAAGTTCAAGGGGGCCGAATACTTTCGCAAGGCACTGTATATGTTAGTAGAAAAATTATATATATATATATATAAATAAATAAATGCTTCCTAAATAACTACTCTTTACGATTTGTAGATCGGTCAGTCTGGATCTCAAACACAGCCACTGGCACAGAGACGGAGCCATGGTTCTAGGCTGAGTGGAAGAAGGATGTGGTGTTTGTAATGTGGGTCTATAGTCTCACCTTAGTCTCTTCTACTCTCATGGAGTCCAGTAGGTAATGGAGCAGCTCCTGGCTGTCCTGCTGCTGGTAGCCCTTAAAGCGTGGAGCCCTGGTGAGACGGACAGAACACAGTTTAGTCAGAACACATACGCACACACTCGTGTAAACGTAATTCCGTTTTTATTTTTTATTTTTTTAACAGAGATCTTGAGAGAGGGAGAGAGTTGAGAGGGATGAAAGTTAGAGGTGGACTGCAGACCGAAGCTGGCAGCTCTATCGCTAAGCTAGACCAGTCACATGTTCGTTGTTTATAGTTGATACAATGAGTAAATCTAGGACAGGCAAACACAAATCATTGGTACACAAACACCCACCCACACACTCAAACAAGCAACCGCATGCGTAAAGCAATCAGCGGTATCAATAGTGCATACAGAGACATCAATGAGAGCGGAGAAAGGCCATTATTTTTTTAAGGACTTTTCGTTGGTTCATCCATTCAATTTCCTCTCTGCAGCTTAAAGGAAGCTATTGTTTCATTCCCACAGCTTTCATTAAACCAGTTATGGTCACACACACACACACACACACACACACACACACACACACACACACACACACACACAATGACCTTCTTCTGGCTTCATGTGTTAAGCAAGATTCCAAGTAAAGAAGATGACTGATTTTGTTAAAGGCGTCTCTTATAAAAATTACACATTGATTATTTGATGGAATTTCTTTCATTTCGTAGCTAACTTTAAGACCTGTGCAAGTATTTGCAAATTAAATCTGACATTGCAGGTGAAAATGGCTGTAGGGCTTACCAACAGCCTACTGTGCAAGCCAATTCTGTATTTCTTCAATAGAAAGCACTTTACTGTCTAGAGTACACATATCTCCCATCATTATCATTCCCCAGCAGTACATATAACTACGGGAGAAAACGTATGGTGATTGTGCCAGTGGACATCCTGCGTGTTCATGCCCCAGCGCTCGTAAAGGGGGATCTCCTTGAACCTGTCCCTGGCCACAGCAGGACAGATGTAGGGACAGATGTAGAGACAGATGTGCAGCCAGTGCAAGAGCCACCACCACAACCTGTTGGGCAGCGTCAGCCACAGAACAGGTTGGCCTGACAGGCTGGCAGGACAACATGCAGCTGACCTGAGAGAACCACTGACCACTCCTAACCCAATGCTCTCTGAGTGCACGGGGTCATAGAGGAAGGCAAGTACATTCGTTGCCTCTTTGATACCAGTTTAGCATCTGACCATCTATAACAATGATCACCGTCTTTATCACTGGATAACCGGAATACTGGTACTTGTTCTAAGGGCGTCAGCCTAAATTTGTCCTATTTTATAACGCCCCTTAGCAGCTCTCCACAGAGAAATGGGTCCTCTTAAAAGCCATTGTAGGGGGTTCATTGTCCCAGGTATAGCATCCTGATCTGATGTCATATAATCTCTACATACAGGCCAATGACCCGTTCAGATTGGCCTGCAATGCAAATGAAACCAAACGATTTACCCCTTTGAACTGGTGAACCATTCTTCCTGGCGAGCTCCCAGACCCAATCAGAACAGAGGTACTCATCCTCTAACTGGCAGCAGAGTGGATGGGCCTACAGTCTGGATCATGTCTGCCATGTGCTGATGGATGTTGACGTCAAGCCCCAGAATGGGTGACTGGAGCTCGGGGAGAGACGAATGACCACCTGCCCCCAACACAGGTCATGAGCAGGAGGTCTAGAGGACCAACTCAGCCCCCCTTCTCTACCACACGCAAGGGCAGAGGAGGGAGGGGGGGAAATCACGTGTCCCTCATTTCATCCCCTTTAAAGATGCCAAAACATAATGGAATATCTTCCTTCAAACGTGTACAAAATTAGTGTTTTAAAGCATGTTTTCTTATATGAAAAATGGAAATTACAATGGGGATTACAGTAGGAATATGGCTTTTTATCAAGCAAATCGTGTCTTGTATTCATGCCAAACACACTCATCCCCAACTCTGCTTATCTAACAGCTCAAACACAAAGCGGGTCAGACTGGTACAGTATCTGGTCGTCACACAGTGATAGTTGGGATTAAAAGACAGAGGCACGCAGCAGTCTTGGGGTATTTTGTCCCGGGAACGGAACACAGAGCAGCGACGGGTGACGAGGCAGACGAGCAGCTCCAATGGGATCAGTGGGAACGGCGCCGTCTGGAAGCTCATCCCAGTGGAAGAGAGGCAGAAGGGCCCTGTAGCGCTGCTCCCAATCTGGCCCTGACCAATGCAGACAGCTGCGGTGCTAACACAATTAACAGCGGATGAGTTAGTACCAGACGCAAGGCAACCCCGGCACGTTGCACCACCTCGACAGGCAGAGGGGCGCACACACACACACACACACTCTCACACACTTTCAATACAACATATAAATCCTATACATTGAGTCGCTTTCACATTGACACACACATTTACATAATAAGAGCCACTTACTGTATCTATCCAGCATAAGCATGTAAAAACACTCATTATCATGCACGTAAAAAAAAAAGCATCTATAATATTTAAAAAATCAACACTTATCTGACTCATAGAACACCCTGCCTCATATGTAATCACATTCACAGGGTCACAGTGCCACATGCAATCAATTATGAAAGACATTCCTTTCAATAAGTGTAGGTCTATTTCTCTTCTGCCGTACCCACATTATCGAATGCAGCTTCCCCATGTGATATGAGTAATGTAAGATTTGTAAACAATATTAAAATGTGGCATTACTTAAAGTGGCATTGTTTAAAGTGACGAGTGATCCATTTCTTAAAGTGTCCAGTGATTGGGTCTCAATGAAGGCAGCAGCCTCTCTGAGTTAGCGATTGCTGTTTAGCAGTCTGATGGCCTTGAGATGGAAGCAGTTTCTCATTCTCAGCTTTGATGCACATATAGACTATTCCTCACAGGGACAGACAAAAGCGGGACGCGTAACATCAGAAATATAATGAATGCCTTTGCATAGGCAGCTGAAGGTCTGTGGACATGATTTATATCAGGCATTGTGAGACCAGCTGAATGTGACCTTCCTTGAGAGAATGCCTGCTCTTCAACGCTTCAGCTGCAGGAGATCTTCCATGCATGTTCAGACCTGTGTGGCCATGTGCCTTTGTGTGGCCGCCTGCTCATTGTTGAACCCTGCTATTTTCCTTCTGCGGTTGGAATTACACACAGGTTAGTTTAAAAAAAATTGCCTACAAGTTATGAAAGAACGTCAGTAAGTGTGTACGCGCGTTCGCAGAGTGCATTTGTGCAAGTGTGTGCGTGTATTATTTCATAACTGAACACTAGTGTAAGGAAAAAGGGAGGTAAAAGTGTTCCTGTGTAAGCATAGGCAAGATTCTCTAGATTAAACTTCAATGACAATTTTTTAAACATTTTTTTATCAGAATAAATTGTAGAGCTTTTTCCTCTTGTGCGCCATACACACATCCCCCACCACAGCAGCATAGGCCTAGTGGTGGGTCTGGGTACAATCCGAGTCTCTCACTGGCACCAGAAACAGTGTGTGTGGTGTTGACCCTCCAAACCACTGGGCCTGGCGCTGGTCCGAGCCCGACCCGTCCAGCTGGCACAGGGGGCCTGGCGTTGGGTACAGTGGGGCAGCCAGAAGAGCAGGCCAGACAGGGAGTGACTCAGCTGGTCAAGGGTGAACACAACAACACACTAGGCTCAATCTGCCTTAAATACCAATGGAAAACACACACACACACACACACACACACACACACACACACACACTGTGGGGTCCTACACAAGTAGCCAGTTTAACCAACCAGTGTGTTGTTAAGCACTAGGGTGCACAATCTCAGGTCAGGGCCGGCAACACGCCACTGAGCTAGGAGACCTCGGGAAATAAAGACGAGGATTGGACACGCACACAGCCTAGTGTGTATATGGCTTTAGCCATCCCGAAGGTCAACACGCGGCAGGAGAAATATCATTATCAGCATCAGGAGAATGTTCCTGTATAGAGGAGCCACTCTTGACCCTGCCCCACTGACATGCAGTTACAGACAGAATGAGGAGAGAGATGTAGAGTTTGTTTGCGAAGGACGGGAGAGCGATGGCAAATCATGTGTGCGTAGAAACACGGGATGAGGTGTGTAGCACGTGCATTTGTAGGTGTCGAGTGAATGAGTGCATGGAAGAAGGGTTTGAATAAAGGCATGGGTCTGTGTAATGCGCAAGTGAGCGTGAGGAAGGGCATGAAATGAGGTCTACTGGGTGAATGTGTGTCGTGTACGTGCATGCGTGCGTGTTGTGCCTATGTGTATGCCCGGCTGAGTGCATATGCACTGCAGGGTGAGGTGGTACCAGGTGAGGGGTGTCATTGCTCTCACACACACACACACACACACACACACACACACACACACACACACACACACACACACACACACACACACACACACACACCTGGGCAGATGAAAGCCTGGGTACCGGGACACACCAGAGGCACCCAGGCGGCCGACCGTCTCCGCGCTCCAGCCACCCGAACGTTCCCCATCCCACCCAGACAGAGCCGACTGTACAGAGCCTGGTCCTACCTAACCCAACAGGCCCCACACACTACGGCCAGCCTGGGCCAAACCAGCCGTTCACCATGTTCCAACAACAAGAGCCAACCAACCATTCCCCACACGTTCAAAGAGAGACCTAACCAACCATTCAGCATGTTCAAAGGTGACCGTGTTCATAAGCGTACACTATGAAACTGGGAGGGCTGGCCGGGCCAGCCACTCAGACGGTTTACTATCCTCAAGTTCAAACACGAACACAGGGGGTGCGGCGTGTTAAAGAGAACAAGGACATGCCATGCTGTTTTGATTGCAGGTGGAAGCAGATTGCATCAGAGCCATTTTGTGCAGTGAGGTCTACTGTTCGTTCTGTGTGGAGTGCGTTGGTGTTAATGGTTTAGTGTTGAACAGCGTTGGGGAGCAAGGTGGACTGAAGACTGGATGGACCAGGTGCTGGTAGGGTCCAGCAGGTTGAGACAACCTCTTCTCTGAAGTGGTCGCCATGGCAGCTTGACAACAGGGCAGGTAAGAGCTGTGGCCTTTGCCTGTACCATTTGGTTGACTGTTGTCATGGCAATGGAGAAGTGCCAGACCAGTTGGGGCACACTGACCACTAACCTTGGGAGCAGGGCAGCTTGTCTGCATATGAGGCTGTGTGTCTAACAATGATGCATCGCCGACGCCGCAACCACAGCGCAATGTATCTACAATGTTGCGCAGTGGTGATTCCATCTACTGTATCTTGCCTATGCTGCTCTGTATCATCACTCATTCATATATCCTTATGTACATATTCTTTATCCCCTTACACTGTGTATAAGACAGTAGATTAGGAATTGTTAGTTAGATTACTTGTTGGTTATTACTGCATTGTCGGAACTAGAGGCACAAGCATTTCGCTACACTCGCATTAACATCTGCTAACCATGTGTATGTGACAAATAAAATTTGATTTGATTTGATTCCATCAATCAAGTAAGGAAGAATTGATGGTAACAAAAACTATTAATATCTCTTGGTGATAAAGTTTGCATTAGAAAATATAATTCTGAAAGCTTTAGCCAACTTTTTACAGGTCTGTAGTGCTTCCTCTGGCACCCTACATATGCTCTTTTCATTAAAAATCTTTTAGCATGGACCAGCACAGGAAGCAGGTTAAGTCAGCACCCATGCCTATACAATAGCCTATACTGGGTTCCGGCACCATCAACACTAATGCTGTAAGACGGCCAACACATAAAATAAAGATTAATGC
This sequence comes from Oncorhynchus masou masou, assembly GCF_036934945.1. NCBI lineage: Eukaryota > Metazoa > Chordata > Actinopteri > Salmoniformes > Salmonidae > Oncorhynchus > Oncorhynchus masou. Next base: position 29,330,431 of record NC_088241.1, on the reverse strand, counting down.
AGAACATAGCTTCTTACTTCTGGCAGAGCTGGTTGAAAAGGGTCTTGGGGTTGACAGGGCCCTTCCCAGACTCCTTCATGCTGTGTAGGAAGAGGAACATGGCCGAGGTCAGGGGCTCTGGGCTGGGCAGAGTCACCATCAACGCCCCCTGAAGGACAACCCCAGGAAAGGAGAGAGTGAGCGAGAGAACATATGAGTGTTAGACAAGGCATGTATTTCATACGGAGTGTTGCACTACCATGGAAAGCCTGAAGGGGCATGACTTTATTCTACAGATGACTGGAGACGTGGGGGGTGGGCTACAATTGGTCAAGGGATATTTACGATAGCCTGTTATGCTAATATTAAAAATAACCACCCATATAGACAGTAATATGTGACTTCCTGTGCCATGTACAGTATAATACTATAGTGGTGGACTGGACTATACCAAGCACATGAGCGTGGAACGTACCACATTTGACTCGGCAGGGGGGCAGATCTTCAGCTTGTGTCCCTTCTCCTTCACATCCTGTATCAGATCGTTCAGCATGTGAGTCTGGGACAGATTCTGATGGACAGAAATCAGCCACTATTAATCCATTACCATTAATTTAGTCATCATAGTTTTTCACCTGCATGGACAGGACAGAATCATTTCTTATCAGTTACAAGAATCATGAATTAACATCTTACTGCACTCCTTCCTTTCTATTTTATCATCCCTTCACAAAAAATAATAAAAACATCAAAAATATTACAAATGCAACAAAAAAAATGAATGGTAAAAACTGGAGAGTCTACAATTGAAAAAAATCTCTATTAATTCTGAGAAACTGGCGGGTGTGAGCCTAAATATCATTATGCTAAAAAAGCCCTTTCCAAAGAAACGATGAGCTGTGACTGAAACACAGAAGGGATTGCCCAGAGCCACCATTGTCCCATCATATTACTGCATCATCTCTTTCTTCCCTTTCAAACGACAGTTGTTTTGTCACATCCTGGCAATGAAGACAGTTGCTATGGAAAAGACACAATGGCATCAGCAGGGTGAGCTTTTTCTCTGACAATTATGTTGTTTCACCAGCAAAATTGCAATTTTGAAGGAGACAATGAGAGAGGGGAAAAAAACATGTAAAGGAAGAATGTTCGGTCTGGTTTCAATCACGAGAGAGCTCCAGGTGATTAACAAAATGGCGGTAAAGGGGAAGGGAATGAAAGTTTCAATTCCCCAAGACTAGACAGCCAACACACACTGGAACATAGAGAACGTGTTCCATACCAGTCCTATTCTCCCGTGGATAGATGAGTCACACATACGCATATAAAATACCCTTGTACTATATATGCATAACTTGTTCTTGCCTATACTGCTGTATTTTAAAGAAATTTTACAAGCCTTTCATGTGTTGTAGAGTTTAAGAACAAATTCTTATTTACAACGATGGCCTACACCGGCCAAACCCTTGACGACGCTGGGCCAATTGTGCGCCGCCCTATGGGACTCCCAATCACGGCCGGTTGTGATACAGCCTGGATTCGAACCAGGGTGTCTGTAGTGACGTAGTGACACCAGGGTGTCTGTAGTGGCGATGCTGCGCCACTCGGGAGCCCAAGGCTGGTATGCTATGGTATTTTACTATCGGGAGGAGCAACACCCGACATGCCAGTTTGACCAGCCGTTTACAGTACACTTCCCTAGACCAGGGTTGTTGAGGGAGAGAAAATGTTGCATGTTTAAAGCTTATTTCCAGCAATTCTACACATTTTGTCATGGGGTGCAGAGAAAATGTTGCCGTTTTAAAGCAAATTCTCTTGCAATTCTATACATTTTGCCATGTCTAAGGTTTATTCATGTGATATTTGAGTGACCCAAACATGACAAAAATATCTATGGGCTAACAAATTCTGCAAAACAATGTTCACTGACATGGGCTAGTTGATCTGGACATTACTGACAAGTTAAAAATAGTTCTCTAAGGTATGCAATGAGCTTCAGTACACCCGCGGTAAAGACTCTCTTCGACATGACCTTTTCCCTACGGTTGCATTTCATAAGCAGCCTCGTCAATGTTTACGGTATACAAACCAATCTCATAATGACCGCACCTGCATAACTGCGTTAAAGAAGCAGGTGTTTCCTAGGTTGTTGATGCCTTTGACCGGGACCAGTGTGCTGTTGTTGACCGGACTCTTCCCTCTTGACTGGTCTGCATAGTCGCTGGGTTCCTCTCTAAGCTTGATCATTTTCGATGTTGTTCCTGCAAGGCACAAAAAGGAAAAGTTATTTTACTCCTATATACAAGGTTTTTGTCATTTTCAACTGTAGATGAGTTGGACGCGAGCACTCGATTCATGGTTTGTATTCGATTACTAATGAGTACTTGACATTTTCAAATGCAAGTATTAGGTAAGTGAAATGTACAGTGCATTCGGGAAAGTATTCAGACCCCATGACTTTTTCCACATTTTGTTACATTACAGCCTTATTCTAAAATTGATTACAGTTTTCCCGTCATCAATCCACACAATACCCCATAATGACAAATCAAAAACGGGTTTTCAGAAATGTTTGCAAATGTCACATTTACATTAGTATTCAGACCCTTTACTCAGTACTTTGTTGAAGCACCTTTGGCAGCCTTACAGCCTCAAGTCTTCTTGGGTATGATGCTACAAGTTTGGCATACCAGTACTTGGGGAGTTTCTCCCATTCTCCTCTACAGATTCTCTCAAGCTCTGTCAGGTTGGATGGGGAGCGTCGCCACTCAGCTATTTTCAGTTCTCTCCAGAGATGTTCAAATCGGGTTAAAGGCCGAGCTCTGGCTGGGGCACTCAAGGACATTCAGAGACTTGCCCCGCAGCCACTCCTGCGTTGTCTTGGCTGTGTGGTTAGGGTCGCTGTCCAATTGGAAGGTGAACCTTCGCCCCAGTCTGAGGTCCTGAGAATTCTGGAGCAGGTTTTCATCAAGGATCTCTCTGTACTTTGCTCCATTCATCTTTCCCTCGATCCTGACAAGTCTCCCAAAGCATAATGTTGCCACTACCATGCTTCACCGTAGGGATGGTGCCAGGTTTGGCATTTAGGCCAAAGAGTTCAATCTTGGTTTCATCAGACCAGAAAATCTGGTTTCTCATGGTCCTTTAGCTGCCTTTTGGCAAACTCAAAGCGTGCTGTCATGTGCCTTTTACTGAAGAGTGGCTTCCATCTGGCCATTTTACCATAAAAGGCCTGATTGGTGGATTGCTGCAGAGATGGTTGTCCTTCTGGAAAGTTCTCCCATCTCCACAGACGAACTCTGGAGCTCTGTCAGAGTGACCATTGGCTTCTTGGTCACCTCCCTGACCAAGGCCCTTCTCCCCCGATTGCTCAGTTTGGTGGGGAGGCCAGCTCTAGGAAGAGTCTAGGTGGTTCCAAACTTCTTGCATTTAAGAATGATGGAGGCCACTGTGTTCTTGGGCACCTTCAATGCTGCAGACATTTTTTTTTTACCCTTCTGTAGAGCTGTTCCTTGACACAAGCCTGTCTCGGAGCTCTACGAACAATTCCTTCAACCTCATGGCTTTGTTTTTTTTATGAAGGATTTTATAAAATAAAAATAATTAAATAAGGCTGTAACGTAACAAAATGTGGAAAAAGTCAAGGGGTCTGAATACTTTCCGAATGCACTGTATATGCACTGACAAACGTTTGAGCTAAGATGCACTTACTGTTTGTTTAGTATGTCAAGAGCAGTGAAAATGTGTTACGTTTTTTCTTTTCTTCGCATGGCGTCACCTTGTAAGAGAGTTTGTCTGTATCGATGTAGCTTGGTGCAGCAAAGGCATTTTGAAACTTTACGTACGAACCAAGTTCTCTGAGGTCGACAGAGAAAAAAACAAAACACCCAAAGTGTCTCTCAATCTCCTGTTAGACCAGAGCCTAATAGTTTGTTTAGGGTGCCAGGGGTTGCATTTAACCCATTATGTGCTGGGGTAGCTTCTTAGTGGGGGCCAGTCCCGGTCCAAGCAGCACACAGACACACACACACACACACACACACACACACACGGAGCAAACTGCAAACATGGTCTTCTGCAGTGGAAGTGGGTTAAAGTGCGGGAGGCCAGGGCTGCAGCTGGAAGGAGAGATGGGTCATGTGGGAGAGAGCAGATGACAGCTGGAGAAGTTTCCGCTGTTTAGGGAGAGACGGCTCTCTGGTCCAGCTGTTACTCCTCCATGACTGTCCCAACTCAGCAAGGAGGGAGGCAGTCTTCAGTGCAGAGCAGGCCAGCAGGGACTGAGGGATTATAGTTGGGGAGTAGTCAGGAGGCTGACAGCTCTGTGCACTAGTCTAACACTCAAAGCATGGAGTATGGCTGGCTGAGACAAACTAAGTACATCTCTCTACGAAATCTACAAAACGAGGGGGATGCAATGCTAAGAAACACTTTAGGAAAGTCAGAAACCTTTCTCACTGAAACACAGGGCAAATCGGGCCCCTAAGAGGCAAAAGAGTAATAAGATACTTCTTCTTGACACAGCTGACATCATTAAGTATACATGGTTGTCTTGATGAAATCAAACACAAAAACACACGCAGAAGATACTTTTGGTCATGTAGTGTATGTGGATACCTGCTCGTTAAACATCTCATTCTAAAATCATGGGCGTTAATATGTAGTTGGTCGCCCCTTTGCTGATAACACACTCTTCTGGGAAGGCTTTTCATTAGATGCTGCGGGGACTTGCTTTCATTCAGCCAAAAGACCATTAGTGAGTTTGGAAACTGATGTTGGGGATTAGGCCTGGCTCGAAGTTGGCATTCCAATTCATCCCAAAGGTGTTCGATGGAGTTGAGGTCAGGGCTCTGTGCAAGTCAATCAAGTTCTTCCACACCGATCTTGACTAACCATTTCTGTACGGACTTCGCTTTATGCATGGGGACATTGTCATGCTGAAACAGCAAAGGGCCTTCCCCAAACTGTTGCCACAAAGTTGGATGCACAGAATCATCTATAATGTAATTCTATGCTGAAGCATAAAGATTCCTCCATCAATGGAAATACAGTTGGCGCCATGCATTCGTGCAGGTAGCGTTTTCCTGGCATCCAATGGCGGCAAGCTTTACACCACTCCAGGTAACGCTTCGCATTGCGCATGGTGTGTGGCTGCTCGGCCATGGAAACTCAATTCATGAAGCTCCCAATGAACAGTTCTTGTGCGGACATTGCTTTCAGAGGCAGTTTGGAACTTGGTAGTGAGTGTTGAAACAGAGGACAGACGCACAATGCTCTTCTGCATTCGGCGGTCTCGTTCTGTCAGCTTGTGTGGCCTACAGATTCGCGGCTGAGCCGTTGCTGCTCCTGTAAGTTTCCACTTCTCAACAACAGCCCTTACAGTTGACAGCTCTAGCAGGGCAGAAATTTGCCGAATTGACTTATTGGAAAGGTGAAATCATATGACGGTGCGGCGTTGAAAGTAACTGAGCTCTTCAGGGAAGGCCGTTCTACTGCCAATGTTTGTCTATGGAGATTGCATGGCGGTGCGCTTGATTTCATACACCTGTCATGCTAGGACCTAGTACCAACGTTACAGGCCATCCTTTCCTATTCTGTTGTCATCAGTGTCATTTGTGGAGGGAGAGACAAGTGCTGTTCCGTCACATTAGGCATTAATGAACAAAACAAGTGAGAGGACCCAAGGCTGTTGAGATGAGAAAGCACCCTTTGTGCCCGTTTGCCTTCCTGCCCCTCCTCCAACCCATAACTCACACCACTTACACAATTTATTCATTTTCTTTCATGCTCCGGGAGACAGCAAGCTGCTTAACAGTGAATTAACGCACACTTCTCATGTGTACCTTAATCAGTGTTACAAGACTACCAGAGACAGGAAAAGGTGGGTGGCCATGCCTTTGTCAGTCTCTCTCTGTTGATTTGAAATGTTCTAAATGGGAAGACATGAGAAATGTGATCATCTTAGGTGCTCAATGTCAGTACGTGACATTATCTTTATGACCATAATTATATGACAATGTTATTATTTGGGTGACAGGATACGGGGCTACCTGCAGTACCTACCTATTTCACCATATAAATGGTATCAAATGGAGATTGCTATAGCTGCATGTACCATAAGTAAACCAAACCAGCATGTGCTTGGTTAGAGGAGGTTAAGCTACCTTGAGGTCTCAGGACCATGTATTCTGGTATCTGTCAGCAGCACTTCCAGACAGACGGCTCAGTTAGCAGTGGACCCCTTGCTGCTGCCCTGCTCCCCAAGCCAATGAGGCCAGTTCGGCTCTCACCTAGCATGACAAGGGAAAGGTGAGAGAGACATGGACGGCATGACCTTTAACCCAAAGTTTTCATTGTGAAAACAACCGACCCTCCTGCCCACCATTTCTCTCCTCAAAAAACCCCCACATAGGCCTTGCACATGCTCCCTGAAGAAATTCTCCCTGCGATTCTCATGATTCTATATGTATTGTGATTCGATACTGTGATTTTATTGCGATTTGATGCTCCAAACATATTGCTCACTATACAGAATATGTCTGCTGCAGAGGGACAAGAGAGACCATGACAAAGTTAGTTTTGATCAGTCAAGAATATAAGTACTGAAAACATGTTGGCTCACTTTAAAAAGATGAAGAACAAGCTATAGGATGAAACATTTTGGCGTAAGTACAGCTGACTAGCGCTAGCTACCAAGTATAAATATATTTTACAAATGTATATTTAGTCAAATATCAATATAATATCATGATTTCCTCCCCCCCCCCCCCCCCCCCCAATCACTACCATTGAGTATGACCCAGTTTGTAAACCCATAACAGAGATCAGGACAAGTGTGTAACTATGGCAGGCTGAGGATGTGGATGAATTCCGCCTTGGGACCATTGAATGGAGTGTTGGTCCAACCCAGTCCAGCCAAAAGCATCTGTCCCTCCAGCCGCCACACTGGAAACATCTGGAGGTCTGTCTGTCTGGAACTAAAAAGACATCAGGGAGGGGCCCATATGGTCACACTACACAACACATTGCAAACAAGTGTAGACAGGGTAGTTTCTGGTAGAATGAGAGAACAAGTTAGAGAAATACGCTACGTTTTTTCTGGAATCTGTAAGCGATGGGGAATATGTGACGAGATGGATATGTAGCTTTGTGAGAATGTACCTGTTTATACAAGTGTGTGTGTGTGAGAGAGTATTCCGACCGGCTCCTTGGCTAAGGAGAGAGGGGAAAACTGGACAGAATGGGAATGCCAATGGACACACTCTTCATCTGGGACTGCCACTGAAGGTAAACAATGTTCAGGGAGCCATCTGCCAGGGACCCGGGAAAGGGGTGCAACGAGCACAAGCATATGGAAAAGCAGATTTTTCCTCCCCCTGCAGCAGTCGGGGAAGGTAAAATGTCAGCATGCGCTGTGTCCACGCTTGACTGTGCCACGCTCGGGAACCACCACCTGGCCCTCCTTGCTCAGCCACCGAATATGGGCAGCAGTGACACTGTGGAGCTTGTCCCCAGGGCAGACTAAACGATCACGATCCCTGTCTGCCCCCCTCCTGCTGACTCCCTCCTCGACTCCCAGCTATTTTTCACACAAGTGAGAGAGAAAAAAAATGGCTATTGTTTGCTTTCTTTCTTATATTTTTTAAACATCTCCAAAAACCTTAAAGGAATTGGACCAGAAAGCAGGCAAGCCTGAATGTTGCAGTCATATTGAGGTTTCATTTATATCGGAATTTGTGGACACAAGCTACTATAATAATTCAATAGCGCAAATCTAAGTCCATCATTTAATGCACGGAATACATGAAACAACAGTTGGACACACCGTGTGCTGTGCTGTCACTAGATGCCAAAAGGGCTTTTGACAGGCTCAAATGGCAGTATTGTTGGCGGATTTAAGGAAATTTGGTTTGGGAAAGAATTTTATGGATATGGTTCGTACGCTAAACTTTTTGCCATGATGTCTAAAAATGACATTCAATCAAGTCCATTTCCTATTTTTCGTGGATGTAGACAAGGCGACGGGTTTTCCGCGGCATTCGTTCTCTCTCTAGAGCCACATGAGGCAGAATGCAATTGCTTCTCCAATACTGATTAAATCATCATCTCATATCTCTATACATGTATGATATCCTCTTAGATATGATAGATATTGAGAACTCAATATTACAAATTGATGTCAGGATATAAATCAGCATTAAATGTTAATCAATGAAACGGCCAAGAAAGTTTCACTTCACTCAACAAATCCTGTTAAATCCCAGTCCACTTATTTGGGCATTAAAGCTGCAATATGTAACTTTTTATGGAGACACGGCCAAATTCACATAGAAATGTATGTATTAGAGCTGTTCTATGTGCGCTATTTCTATGCTTCCCGTTCTTAAGTTTTGTTTTTGTGTCTTTTACTTTCGGCCTTGTACACCACATCCAAACAGATGAAAATACAATATTTTTGGTTATTGGAAACTATATTTGACAGTGGTTTAGATGGTACAATAATCCTCTACACTATACTTGCTTGTTTTGTCACATAAACTGAAATTAGGCAAACTATTAGAATTTTAGCAACCAAGAAATGGCGGAGCAATTTCTGCATAGTGCATCTTTAATACACAAAACATCTCTGCATGGTTTGGTGAAGTTTAATTATGAGAAAATTTACAAAAGAGGTTGAACAAGATCTAAACATTTGGGAGAAGTTGCCTGCCTCCTTACAAACAAGGGTTTGCTTCCATAAAGATGAGTATTCATTTCCTAAACAATGATGATTCCTCTCTTTCCGCCACTAGGTTATTGGGTAAGGATTGATAAACCTGTACGTAAATACCTTTGTCATTCCAAACATCCAAAGATTCTGTTTGAGGTACTACAACGACCGAAGGGAGATGGGGGACTTGCATAACCAAATGTTTATATTTACCACCAGTTTTTCCAGTTACACCGACTTAGATCATGGTTCGATCAGTCGACATCAGTCTCTTGGAGAACTATTGAGGTACTCGTTTTTCCTATTAGATTACAAGATGTTATTTTATGTGTTATTTTCTGGTATAACTATCAAGAAATGCATGTTATATTATGGTCCCATCATCTCCAATACAAAATATAATTTTAGGAGGGTTGAGAAGTGAATAGGTGGTAACTGGAAGAGGCATCTCCATACTCCTCTGTGGCATAACCAGGCTGTTACTTCAGGTACTGAAGCATTTGAGTCAAGTCTGGTCTGCAAAAGGGGTCGATAATCTCGGGGAAATACATGTATTGAAACTCAAATCAAATCTTATTAGTCACATGCGCCGAATACAACAGGTGAAGAAGACCTTACAGAGCAATGCTTACTTACGAGCCACTAACAATGCAGTTTTAAAAAATACAGATAAGAATGAGAAATAAAAGTAACAAGTAATTAAAGAGCAGCAGTAAAATAACAATAGCGAGACTATACACAGGGTGGTACCAGTACAGGATCAATGTACGGGGGCACCGGTTAGTTGAGGTAATATGTACATGTAGGTAGAGTTATTAAAGTGACTATGCATAGATGACAAGAGTGGCAGTGGTGTGGAGAGGGGCAATGCAAATAGTCTGGGTAGCCATTTGATTAGGTGTTAAGGAGTCTTATGGCTTTGGGTTAGAAGCTGTTCAGAAGCCTCTTGGACCTAGACTTGGTGCTCCGGTACTGCTTGCCATGTGGTAGCAGAGAGAACAGTCTATGACTAGGGTGGTCTTTCTTTCACAATTTTTAGGGCCTCCCTCTGACACCGGTATAGAGGTCCTGGATGGCAAGAAGCTTGGCCCCAGTGATGTATCGGGCAGTTCGCACTACCCTCTGTAGTGCCTTATGGTCAGATGCCGAGCAGTTGCCATACTAGGCAGTGATGCAATTGGTCAGGATGCTCTCGATGGTGCAGCTATAGAACCTTTAGAGGATCTGAGGACCCATGCCAAATCCTTTCAATCTCCTGAGGGGGAATAGGTTTTGTTGTGCCCTCTTCACAGCTGTCTTGGTGTGCTTGGACCATGTTAGTTTGTTGGTGATGTGGACACCAAGGAACTTGAAGCTCCCACCTGCTCCACTACATCCCCGTCGATGAGAATGGGGGTGTGCTTGATCCATTTTTTCCTGTAGTCCACAATCATCTCCTTTATCTTGATCACGTTGAGGGAGAGGTTGTTGTCCCGGCACCACATGGCCGGGTCTCTGACCTCCTGCCTATATGCGGTCTTGTCATTGTCGGTGATCAGTTCTACCCCTGTTGTGTCAGTGCCAAACGTATTGATGGTGTTGGAGTCATGCCTGGCCGTGCAGTCATGAGTGAACAGGGAGCACAGGAGGGGCCCCTGTGTTGAGAATCAGCGTTGCAGATGTGTTGTTACCTACCCTTGCCACCTGGGGGCAGCCCATCAGGAAGTCCAGGATCCAGTTGCAGAGGGAGCTGTTTAGTCCCGAGGTGCTTAGCTTATTGATGAGCTTTGATGGCACTATGGTGTTGAACGCTAAACTGTAGTCTATGAATAGCATTCTTACATAGGTGTTCATTTTGTCCAGGTAGGAAAGGGAAGTATGGAGTGCAATAGAGACTGCATCATCTGTTGATCTGTTGGGGCGGTATGCAAATTGGAGTGTGTCTACGGATTCTGGGATAATGTTGTTGATGTGAGCCATTATCAGACTTTCAAAGCACTTCATGGCTACAGACGTGAGTGCTAAGGGTCAGTAGTCATTTAGGCAGGTTACTTTAGTGTTCGCGGGCACAGGCACTATGGTGGTCTTCTTAAAACATGTTGGTATTTTAATTTTTTAATTTTACCTTTATTTAACCAGGCAAGTCAGTTAAGAACACATTCTTATTTTCAATGACGGCCTGGGAACAGTGGGTTAACTGCCTGTTCAGGGGCAGAACGACAGATTTGTACCTTGTCAGCTCGGGGGTTTGAACTCGCAACCTTCCGGTTACTAGTCTTCCGTATTACAGACTAAGACAGAGGGAGACGTTGAAAATATCAGTTTAGACACTTGCCAGTTGGTCACAGTACACGTCCTGGTAATCCGCCTGGACCTGCGACCTTGTGAGTAAGACCTTTAAACAGGTCAACATTCACATCAGCTGCGGAGAGCGTGATTACACAGTCTTCCGGAACAGCTGGTCTCATGCATGTTTCAGTGTCATTTGCCTCGAAGCGAGCATAGAAGTAGTTTAGTTCGCCTGGTAGGCTCGTATCACTGGGCAACTCTTGGCTGTGCTTCCCTTTGTAGTCTGTAATGGTTTGCAAGCCCTGCCACATCCGACGAGCGTCAGTACGCGTATAGTACGATTCGATCTTAGTCCTGTGTTGACTCTTTCCCTGTTTGATGGTTCGTTGGAGGGCATAGCAGGATTTCTTATAAGCCTCCGGGTTAGAGTCCCGCTCCTTGAAAGCGGCAGCTCTAGCCTTTAGCTCAGTGCGGATGTTGCTTGTAATCCATGGCTTATGTACGTACGGTCACTGTGGGGACGAAGTCGTCAATCCACTTATTGATGACGCCAATGACTGATGTGGTGTACTCCTCAATGCCATCGGAGGAATCCCGGAACATATTCCAGTCCGTTCTAGCAAAACAGTCATGTAGCTTAGCATCTGCTCCATGTGGTATGCGTTTGGGAAGGCATGCTGTGATTGGACGGGAATGTAAAAATTCACTCTGATGTGTCAGTTAATTACTCTCATCTTCAATTACTAAAGCGGAAAGATCTTTCAATTGTTAAAGCGTGGGTTTTAGGATATGACTACTGATGAGGCTGTTGATTGGGAGAATGTCTAGGAGAATATATTTCACTCAAAGAACCCAAACGATCAGTTAATACATTTGAAGCTCATTGGTCATACTTCACAACACTTGTAAGATTTCATGCAAAACAAACTCCAAAACAGACTATAAACATATGATATGGGATTGTCCTGATGAGTTCTGGAGGACGGTATTCTCTCTGACACGATTGATAAAACTGTACCCCTTGAACAAATTCCTCTGTCAATGACGGATCAGGTATGCAGCTGAATAACAAACAGTGCAAGATTTGGCTGACTGCTGCCAAAAAAAAAAAAACTTGTTCAGCACAGGTTGCCACCACATGACCTTCATATAAGGAAATGGTTGGCTTGTTTTCAGGACGTGGTTACGTTGGAGTCACATTTTTTATAGTATGCGTTGCTAGGGATTAGGGTGGCGGGGTTAAAAATGAGGAAAATGCTATTTTTTTGTTGTTGTAATGCCTTTGTAATCTAAAAAAAAACAATTGTTCACAAAATAAATTGCAAATCTTGTCAAGACGATAGAGGTTATTCATATGATCAAATATACCGCCATTACACCACAAACTATTTTGAACTATAAATTGAATTTACAAGACTCACTGGATTGACGCGCTGTATGAAACATATTCGGGATGTTGACATATAAAATAATCACTACAGTAGCTATTAGTCTAGAGCAGAGTATTGTAACTATGGTTGAAAACTTGAATACACCAGCCACAGCATAGGGCTAGGCTAAAGAAAAATGTATATCCAAAACCTAACTGATCAACAGATAAGCTAAATGACCTCTCATTTGACAAAAGCCTATGAAGCAGTGTCCTCACATTAAAACATTGAAGCAGAGAGACTTGTTTGATTAATTTCACCATTTAGAATGGGACCGTAGTTGGAGAGCCAGGGACAGCTCTCGTCATTTAGCAGTAAACGGGCAGTCAAGGGGAAGACTGAGCAACACCAAATGTCTTATTCATTTGTACATTTGTTGTGACTGCAGGGCATGAAAAGCCTGCTTTCTTGCCATCTGAGGCCAAAAGAGCCCACTGCCATGTTAAACCTACACATGCAAAACACACACGCAAATACACACACACACACACACACACACACACACACACTTTCCAAGCTGTTGCTGGCCACATTGCTTGCCTACATTAGTGTGCAGTGGTGGGAAAAACGACAGAAGCACCCTTGATTAGCTTCATAAAAAGGGACCACCAGGGTAATATATGTTTTCTTATGGACATTGCCCACTGGACTGACTGTAGACCAACACGACATCACATGTAGAACAGGAACCCTGGATTTAAACAAGGTTCTTATGGGTTGACCAGGTACCCAAAAACAGAACATCTAGCCAACTTGTAACACTACAGGGTTATCCAACATGTTACATGGTAAGAGTTGAGTTGTATCCTTTGAGAGATGCCATGTATATGGGCACAGAGAATAAATACATTGTTTTCTCAGGGTTGAAAGGTCCTAGATGAAAAGGGCTGAACACATAAAACCAAAATGTCAAAAAGAGAAAAAGAGTGTCTAGCTCCATTATATAAATGGAATGCATTGCACAATATGGTATTTGTCTCTTCTGGGAGGGAAATATTTCTATAGTACAAATTGTGTTTATTTGTCAAGAGAAAAAAAACATTAGCTTTCACCAGGTACAACATTCTGTTCCACTGTGGCAAGCAACTTTCTAAATACAAAAAATACATAACACCAGTAACTAGAAAGCTAAAGTTTTCTCTGAAACAATAGTAGAGTAACCAATATATTTTGTATGAATGGCAAGATTGAGGTGGGAGCAGCCATATTAAAGCCCGTACGCAGTCGTTTTCATGTTATTTTTAAATCATCACTGTGTTTTTCATTAAAATAACTCAAAATGTATATTTTTATCATTTATTTCCCTGAGCCACCTTTTGCCATATCAATGCTCAGTGCACAGGCGCACAACCATATATGGACCTTGAAACTTGGCTTGAAAAGAATATCCAACAATTGGCAGCAGAGCAAGAACCTGGTCACCTGGACTAAAGTGACGAGGCTCAGTTCGCCGATCAATTAGGCCTTTCATCCTCTCCTGTGAAGATGATAGCTTCTCATTAGCCATTTCACCAGCGGCGTACAGGCGTCGCCGGAAATCACACACATAAGATAACAGGGACTGAGGTGGCTCGGGATACTTCCAGTCATCCTGGAGAACAGATAGAAGTCCATGCAACCCCATGCCCAAACACAAGGTCATTTGGACTGAACCCCGTGCTCTCCTGTGAAACCTCCCTAGCGGCTAACAGTAACCAAGGCAACCCCTCCTCCCAATCCATCTCAGTACAATAAGCTCTCAACAAAGACTTAAGTGTTTGATGGAAACATTCCAGCGCTCCCCGACTTTGCGCGTGATAGGCGCTAGACAAATTGTGTTTAATATGGAGCTGTTGGAAGAACCTGACCAAAATGATTAGAGGTGAAATTAGATCCTTGATCACTCTGAATGACCTTAGGGATTCTAAACAGTGAGAGAAACTGAGTCAAAGCTTTTAGCACAGACTTAGTCGTGATAGGCCAGAGAAGATAGGCAGCAGGAAACCTAGTGGTCTGACACATCAGTGAACAGGTAACTACTACCCTGTAAAGAACGAGGCAGAGGACCAACACAGCCAACAATCAGATACTCAAAAGGTTGGCTGAGTTCAGGAATAGGACACAGTGGTACCGGCTTAATAGCTTGATTAGGTTTACCAGTTAATTGACAGGTGTGACAAGTTTGGATGAACTTAGCAACGTCCCTCTTCAACCAAGGCCAAAAAAAATGTCTTAATATGCGATTGTAGGTTTTCCTCACACCCATATGTCCAGCAACGTCATTGTGGGAAGTTGTCAAAACCAACTTAACTGGTACAACAACCTGACTAATCACCTCCCCCAGAAAACAACTACCATGAGACACCCACTTTCTCATCAGGACATCCTCTTGCAGAAAGTAGCCATGGGCGACATCTCCCAACTGTTCCATAAGCACAATTTGGTCACGCAACTCTTCTAATGTGGGATCAGCCTGTTGCGCCTTGATTAGACCAGAGCGGGGTACAGATAACGGTATAACAGGGAAAGTAGTGACAGATTTCTTTGTGGTATTCTCGTTAGCCGGAGCAGCAACCAGGTCACCACGGCTCATAGAACGTGTCACTGCACACGCAGAGAACACCTCTGGGAAACTCTGCACACATCAGGAATCCCTACAAATGACGGCTTAGTGGAAACCACTAGAGATGGATAAACGACAGGCCATACACGCTCACCAGCCAAGTTATTCCCAAGGATAATGTTGATACCCTCAATAGGCAATGAAGGATGCACCCCCCACAACAACCTCACCTTTCACCAGGCCACAATCCAACATCAGTTTAAGCAATGTGACTGACAGAGTGTTCAAACCTATTCCCCTGATTAGAACACTATTCCCCGAGTTAGTCTCAGCAGAGAAGGGTAACACAGACTCCAACACAAACGATTTAGAGACATCTGTGTCTCTCAGGATCTTAACTGGCACTAGAGCCTTACTCCCTAACACAAAACCCTCCGTAATGAAGGGTAAATAGTCTGGGCCAATATGGACTTTCACATCACCTTGAGCACGAGACAATATGTCAGGAGTGAACTGATGTGGAACAGGCACAGCCAACGCCGTAGGCTTAGATTTAACGTAAGCACACATACTGAATTTACCCCCAGCCCTGCGAACAGGACATCCGTTTTTCCAATGACCTGAACCTTGACAGTAGTGAAACTCTTGACCAAAGTCAAATTTACCACGGGAGTCAGGCTCAACCCTAGTTGAATGAAACTCTGCCCGTGAACCAAAGTATCTCGGTGAACGAGGCCCAAATCTCTCCAAACGCCCCCACTCACTCCAAATACGGGGCTCTGCAAAGACACTTTTGTGAGTCAAAACATACTCGTTCGCCAAAACCGCAGCGGTAGTCTTTTACTTTTTCGTTCATTAATGTACGTGGCTATATGATCAGGGATTGTGTCCATAAATTGTTCTAGCATAATCAGATCACACAGCCCTTGGAAAGTCATAACTGCAGAGGTGGAACACCAGCGATTAAACTGTGAAGATAACTCTCGCGCAAACTCAACATGAGTCTGTTTATTATGACCGAATACAAACAGTGCAGCTATTCCCTCCGCAAGGCAATCAAACAAGCTAAGCGTCAGTATAGAGACAAAGTAGAATCTCAATTCAACGGCTCAGACACAAGAGGTATGTGGCAGGGTCTACAGTCAATCACAGATTACAAAAAGAAATCCAGCCCCGTCACGGACCAGGATGTCTTGCTCCCAGGCAGACTAAATAATTTTTTGCCCGCTTTGAGGACAATACAGTGCCACTGGCATGGCCTGCAACGAAAACATGCGGACTCTCCTTCACTGCAGCCGAGGTGAGTAAAACATTTAAACGTGTTAACCCTCGCAAGGCTGCAGGCCCAGACGGCATCCCCAGCCGCGCCCTCAGAGCATGCGCAGACCAGCTGGCTGGTGTGTTTACGGACATATTCAATCAATCCCTATACCAGTCTGATGTTCCCACATGCTTCAAGAGGGCCACCACTGTTCCTGTTCCCAAGAAAGCTAAGGTAACTGAGCTAAACGACTACCGCCCCGTAGCACTCACTTCCGTCATCATGAAGTGCTTTGAGAGACTAGTCAAGGACCATATCACCTCCACCCTACCTGACACCCTAGACCCACTCCAATTTGCTTACCGCCCAAATAGGGTCACAGACGATGCAATCTCAACCACACTGCCCTAACCCATCGGGACAAGAGGAATACCTATGTGAGAATGCTGTTCATCGACTACAGCTCGGCATTTAACACCATAGTACCCTCCAAGCTCGTCATCAAGCTCGAGACCCTGGGTCTTAACCCCGCCCTGTGCAACTGGGTACTGGACTTCCTGACGGGCAGCCCCCAGGTGGTGAGGGTAGACAACAATATCTCAACCCCGCTGATCCTCAACACTGGGGCCCCACAAGGGTGCGTTCTGAGCCCTCTCCTGTACTCCCTGTTCACCCACGACTGCGCGGCCACACACGCCTCCAACTCAATCATCAAGTTTGCGGACGACACAACAGTGGTAGGCTTGATTACCAACACAACGAGACGGCCTACAGGGAGGAGGTGAGGGCCCTCGGAGTGTGGTGTCAGGAAAATAACCTCACACTCAACGTCAACAAAACTAAGGAGATGATTGTGGACGTCAGGAAACAGCAGAGGGAACACCCCCCTATCCACATCGATGGAACAGTAGTGGAGAGAGTAGCAAGTTTTAAGTTCCTCGGCATACACATCACAGACAAACTGAATTGGTCCACTCACACAGACAGCATCGTGAAGAAGGCGCAGCAGCGCCTCTTCAACCTCAGGAGGCTGAAGAAATTCGGCTTGTCACCAAAAGCACTCACAAACTTCTACAGATGCACAATCGAGAGCATCCTGGCGGGCTGTATCACCGCCTGGTATGGCAACTGCTCCGCCCACAACCGTAAGGCTCTCCAGAGGGTAGTGAGGTCTGCACAACGCATCACCGGGGGCAAACTACCTGCCCTCCAGGACACCTATACCACCCAATGTTACAGGAAGGCCATAAAGATCATCAAGGACAACAACCACCCGAGCCACTGCCTGTTCACCCCGCTATCATCCAGAAGGCGAGGTCAGTACAGGTGCATCAAAGCTGGGACCGAGAGACTGAAAAACAGCTTCTATCTCAAGGCCATCAGACTGTTAAACAGCCACCACTAACATTGCGTGGCTGCTGCCAACACACTGACTCAACTCCAGCCACTTTAATAATGGGAATTGATGGGAAATTATGTCAAATATATCACTAGCCACTTTAAACAATGCTACCTAATATAATGTTTACATACCCTACATTATTCATCTCATATGTATACGTATATACTGTACTCTATATCATCTACTGCATCTTTATGTAATACATGTATCACTAGCCACTAACTATGCCACTCTTTTTACATACTCATCTCATATGTATATACTGTACTCGAGACCATCTACTGTATCTTGCCTATGCTGCTCTGTACCATCACTCATTCATATATCTTTATGTACATATTCTTTATCCCCTTACACTTGTGTGTATAAGACAGTAATTTTGGAATTGTTAGTTAGATTACTGGTTGGTTATTACGGCATTGTCGGAACTAGAAGCACAAGCATTTCGCTACACTCGCATTAACATCTGCTAACCATGTGTATGTGACAAATAAAATTTGATTTGATGTATCCCTTTTTAAAGTTTGAAATCGGTGGCGGTAAGCCTCAGGGACCAATTCATAAATCTGTAACACAGCCATTTTAACCTTATCATAACTTACACTGTCAGCTACACCAAGAGCTGAATATGCTTCCTGCGCTTCACCAGTCAACACACACTGCAACATTAAAGTGGGGTCAGAATCAGGCCAACTCCTCAAATAACAAAAATAATGTCTCAGGGTCCTTCTCATTAAATTTAGGCAACAACCGTAAGTTCCCAACGATATCAAATGACCAAAATAGAAACGACCCCTAGGTAAATCTGGGTCACCTTCCCTGAGAGCTCACCTTCCCTAACCAGCTCTAGCCGCTCTTGTTGCAGCTTGATTTTAGCACGCTCCAAATCCTGTTTAAATTCCAATTCCTTTACATATTTTTCAAGGTCATACTCTAGCTGTAACAGAAGCAGTTCTTTCTGCTGTTCAAAAAGAGGACTACTAGGATTAACAGATGGAGCGGCCATTGTAACGTTACGGGGAGACAGCAAGTCCTCAGCAGAGGCTGTCCCAGTGGTAACTTCCAGAAAACCACTCTCCATCAAATTGGCCTTAAATATTAACCTAATAGAATCTTTTAGACGTTTATCACTAATTTCAACCTTGTAGTGTTCAGCAATCTTCAACAGCTGTTCTTAAGTACATAATTCTAACAGTTCCTCTGATGGAAAGCCATAGTCAGATGTAAAAAAATAAAAATATCTATCATCTCGCTCTTCCCCTCTGCTGAACACACCAGACCACAAGAGAAGTGAGAATCACACTGGGCACCACAGAAGAGAGATGAGATATATATGGAGCTTCCCCAAAACCTGCAATAACTCAACCCTAGTCTTCGTGCAGATTTGCGGTGGGTAATTACGCACTGTAGCCCGCTGGCAAGGAAATAAACCACCCAGCATGCTGGCAGATTCCCCCAAGCCACGAATGTGCCCCCGAGACAACTGCTCAGTCCACAGACACTACACAAAAATAAAACAAAATAACCATGCCCAATGTATTCCAAAATGGTACACGTCCCTAAGCCTAACAGGGGAAAAAGGCTACAGCTCCGGGTAGCGAGTATCAATACCCTATCCAAATCTCCCGCTGAGGTACACAGCCGATTGTACTCACCTCAGACCGATGTCCCAACAGTGAGTAGAGCAAGAATTTCCAGGCTGGACAGGGGCCTGGAAACTAACCAATGTACTCACTCCAAAGCAGCACACAAACTATCCACCGCAATGGCAAACTAACCAAAAACAAACAACCAGTACTTGGCACCAAACTCAAAAACTAACAAAAGATGCAAACAAAGCACCTACAGAATTTAACATTAACTCCACATTTTCTCCCAAACACAACACACATACTAGTAAGCCAAACGACACTAGTATTAGTCCTTCATAATGCAACAAATTGCTATACGCCAAAATGTCTAGGAACCAACCTTATTAACCTGGATGAGCCCCCACTTGTCAAGAACCGGCTCAAAGTTCGTAACAAAAGGGAGACAACATGGAGACAAGGAATAACAAAATATATTTATTAAATAAAGTAAATTAAATACTATTAACAATAGTGTGTGTAATCAGTAATGTAAGTGAGTGTTTTGCATGCATAAATGTGATAAAGCGGTTGTTGAAAGGTGCCAAAGCAAACAACCAAAAGGCCACAAAAAATACCACAACAAAATCTATAAAGGTGTCTGCATGGAGAGAATCTCCCCCAACGAATGGGGAAGAGGTGCATTTTTCCTGGGACACACCCGAGCCCAGGTGTGTCCCATTTCTCTGAGGTCCCTCCATGCTCCACCCACCGACATCCTATTAAGGAAAACAAGAGCAAAGAGAAAGAATTCGGCAGACAGAGTGGGAGGGTCGTCACACTGATCGCGTCGGTATGTTCGATACAAATTTCAACATTTCTACATACACAGCCCTGATTCGCAGATAGGATCAACTAGACTCTAGTCTAGAGCCTACCCCGCTTACCCCTTCAAAGTAGGAGGATACATTATGCAAATAAATGATGACTGGTTAATTGTCAGAATAATCAGATAAGATTGTGATGTCATGCTGGGACCAAAAACTCCATCCCACCTAAACATGCTGAAATTCAAATACAAAAAGTTCTTATACTAGTAAAATGGCATTATCATAGGTTATGTCAACCTCATAGTGGTGAAATATCATTAACAAAACAGGCAAATCATGTTATTGACTGCACTGTCCCTTTAACAAAGTTGACATGGGTTCTCTTGTTTGGTATTGAAGAATCCCCATTTCTATGTTATCAGCTTTAGAAATCGAGCTGTGGTTCTTATACTTCTAAAAATTCTACTGACCATAAAATACAGAAATATTGTGGTCATAGAGACGTTATCAGAGTGTACGCTGGTCTTAAAAATGTAATTAAAATTTATCAGCTCAAAAAGAACAACCAATCTATTAAACGTATAGCCATCGGTTTTGGTATATGTAGGAGAGGTATGTGGAAGAAAAATATAATAGTATAATAGTAATAAGTAAAGATTCCATACAATTGTGTGTGTCCTTGCTGTTGCAAGTACACTAATAACAAAGAGAGGGGGAAACATTTCTCACTACCAGAAAATAATGGGCAAAACGCAGCGAGCACCAAGCTCTGATGCCTATTGAAAGGAAACATTTTAATTTCCTCCACAAAGACACCCCAGCTGTGTTACAAGCCGAACACTAGCTCCCTGAGGTCATGTCTCCTTTTAGTGGGACTCTGGTACTTGAGCTGAAGGCCTTGTTGGTGAGAGAGTACAGTTAATAGATTTTCTTTCTTCCCTGAGCTGTTGTTGTACAAAACTATTATGGATTTAGAAAAATTCTTGCTGGGGCTCTTTTGTGCCTGGGGTCTATGGTAAAAGGAGAATACAAAAACAGACTCTGCCTAAAACCTGGCCTTCAACCAGAAATGCAATTTCACCAGCTCCCCATCTGACAGCAGCAGTCCATTTTCACCGCAACAATGGCCGCCTGTTTTCTCTCCCAGCCGGTGTGGAACAATCAGGTGGGAAGAAAGGTAACAGGTAATGTAGAGGTAAAGGGGAAGGGATGTTGGCACCCAGCAGTGTTCACCCTCTGTGACCCCTCAACACTGGACCCCTGCCACCCCCACAGACTCAAAGGTCCTGATCAAAAAACAAAGGTTCAGGGACATCGACATGTGACTGATGCATCGCGCAGGTTTTGTCTATTCCACTGAGTGAGTAGATGGGTGACAGGAAATTATCTAGAGAGAACACCATGTTTCTTGAAAAGGAATGCCCAGCTCTGCCATCACAACCAGAGTGAAAGTAATTTATGAGGGAACAATATGGAATTTCAGTTCTGTGTAGTCCTGTACGCTTTGTTAAGACAAGTGAGAGGAGGACTGGAGAATCTAATTGGATACTGGTATGTTCAAACCACAGTGCCCTTGAAGCTGGGGAAATAATACTGGAGGTACAGCATCATTCTGTGATTTCTAAGACACAGGAAGAGACTTGTAAAGCCCAACACATACTCAGATACCAAAAAAATACATAAATGTACCTATTCACACATTCTATACAATTCTTAACAAATCAAAATTGATTTGTCACATACACGTGTTTAGCAGATGTTATTGTGGGTATAGTGAAATGCTTGTCAATTGAAGGAATTTGTGTGTGTGTGTGTGTGTGTGTCCAGTCATTGAGTGCGTTCAGCCCTGGGAATGCGCTGCAGCTGTTAATCTCCAGCACTTTGGAGTTGTCGTTGTTGGACCCTGGCTCCCACAAGCATGCCCCACAGGCCCTTCCCAGAGGTGCTGAGACATGCAGCGTTGGACAGGGGGCACAGTGAGGTGGGAGGGACTGTGGGAGAGGGGGGGGGCTCAGCTCAGTGGCCGGACCCCACACAGCTGCTCTCGTTCTTCAGGGAACCCAGCCGGGGAGCGTCGCTCAAGCGAATAATGACACTAATGAGTGTGGCCATGCGGCACAGGCAGGGAACTGGAGCGTCACTCCCGCAACACTACAGCCTGTCTGACTGACTGTGGTGAACCAGCCTAAGCTTGGACATGAACATGGGGCAGGCGGGAGGAAGAGCAGCAGAGCTAGGAGGCTCAGGACAGGCAGGAGACATCCATAGGGCAGCTCAGTAAGGGCAGTTGGTAGTCTTTAGGCCAGGGAACTTTAATAAACAGGGCATCACAAGGAATGTGAATCTACCATATGGGAGATGGGGGCGGGGGTCTAGGAGAATGTGGTGGGCTGGGTGAGGGTGGCTCAGCTGGCTGGGATAAGGTGGAATTGGCTTGGTCTGTACAGTTTGGGATACATATGGCTAGGCTATAAAACCACTTTTGTGAATAGGTAGAATCATGAAACAGTCATGGCGAGTGCAGAAAAGACAGAATACAGAAATTTCCAAGGAAATGAATCCTGTACAAGGCCCTTCAGAAAAGAATTTACCAAATTGCGTATTACATATCATTTCAATTGGAGAAAAAGCTGTACAATGAATCAACTTCACAAGTTTTCAGTTGTTGCCACCTGTGTGGCCTCCAAACAGCAGCTTTTCATTTCAGTGATGTCAGCAGTTATGCCATACTGTGGCCCTGACCAACATGAATGGGGAGGTCATCACAGCTTTCGTCAACTTAAAAACACACATCAGTGCATATTTTAATGCAGAAATGTGCTGTAACAAATCTTTGAACATTCTTGAACCTGATGCAACCACAGAAAATTATTAGTTGACATATTTGCACAGTAATACCTCCGTTATTACATGCAACATTCTCAGAGGATTATTGACCTACACGGAACATGATGGTTAACAAAAGGGATGTAATAAACCAATAAACATTTGAACCGGGGACTGATGCGTAAGATATGAGTGCATCTGTTGCAGTACAAACCGATCCAAATTACGCATGCATCAGTAAGAAAACCCATTCAAATGTTAAGAATCGCCTTCACTAATGATGTCTTTTACTCATATTGTTTTATAACAAAAATGTAAAAAACAATTTAAAAAATCTGTTGCGTCCTCTCCTTCAGTTCAGTAGCCTATCGAACTTGTATGCATGTAAGTGCATACAACTGTCAGACAACAACTGTGCACACAGTGCTGTTTTAGTTGAGTGACAACCAATGTAAATTGTTAGAGGTCATTGTTACCAAATGCGCTGTAGACAATTGTACTGCATGTTTTACCGGAGTTGTGTAAAGCAGCAACTCCGATCCAACTGCCAATTGGGGTTTTCAATCATTCAGATTTGATTTAGATTGTTCAGGTTCATCATAAGAAATAGTTTTGCTTTAAAGTGTCAGTGTATATGGTAATTTTTACATGAACAACGTAACTTCATAAAGGACAGCAATCATTTCGTATTCATTGGTCAGAGCTTGAATTCCAAACGGTCTAAACCAGGGTTCCCCAACAAGCCCCCCAAATTAATTATGAATATTGTTTTCATAAAAAATAAAAGAATAATAATATATATAATATATATATATTTTTTTTTATCTCGCACCCAAGATGCAAAACCTCCCAAATGCAATGTCCCAAGAAGGAAGTTACCCAACCTAAATAATGAAAAAGTTACATTTGAACCTAATTCATGAGGAGAGAGAATGCAGGAGACAGTCAACTAATAAAGCAGGCAGCGGAACATTTTGTTGTGCTGCTGAAATGTAACACTGCAACCGCAGTGCAATCAATAGAAGGTGAACAGCGCCTGGTGCTGAAAATATTGCTAACTTACATAATAAGTGTTGCACAGCAACATACAGAGAAAAACTACACCAGTCGAGTAATTCATTTAAATAATAATCTTCATTTTAATTTGACTTCACAAACAACAAGGGGGCTTAATTGGAGTCTATTTCTTCCGAGCCTATGCCTATGTAAAATAACAACTGGCTGAGGTAGTCTTAGACTATGACGCTTAACAGCATCTTTCACAACAACAACAAAAATATGGCCTAACAGGACAAAAATGTAGCACAAATAAAAACAATCATTTAAAGGAAAAAAGGCAACGTCTGAATGTCTGTATCGGGATAGCCTGTTCCCGTAACAACAGAACAAACAGAAAATACTGTCAGCTTGAGACCTAAATATCCCTGGATAAGCACTCACGATAATGTTAGTATTTACTAAATACAGTCATATAGGCCACTAAGCTAATTACTCAATCGGAAAAGTTGTATTTAACCTCGGTCACGATCTTGTGGATGTCGGGTGAGATGGATGTGATTTTAACCTCGATTGACTTATGTGAAAGCCGGTTCCCTGTCGTGAGTCTATATTGCGTACATAGAGGAAAATGAGTACTATCATAGGTGTAAGTCGATCCAAACATTGTTAGCACATAAAAGGCAAGTTTCTTTATTGTGCTGTATCTCTCTGAGCATCCCACCCAAAACACACAAGAACTCAGCACTCCTGAGTGCATCCCTGATTTGGCTCGATGTCTGGAATTCAATCAGCTCAGTTTGAATTGAGGCCTCATCCAGCGAGTATCGTTTTCTTAGCAAGGGAGGAGAAGTCTCCACCTGGGCGGACTGTGAAAGGATCACGTACTAACGCAATGATATCTTTGGGCTTGCTGTAGACTTCAAATCTGGTGGAGAAGTTGTCCCTCAAGTGCTTGATGAAATCTTCCACCACCTCTGTGACAATACTGCGGCGTGCAGTCGTTTCTTCAGTGTGCTGAAGTGCAGTAGCCTTCCAGATGACAAGTCCAAATCGAACAACTCAAACTTCGAAGTAAAGGCCTCAAGTTTTTCCACCATGTCCACAACGGTTTTCCCTCTTCCTTGTAACTACAGATTTAACCGGTTTAAGTGACAGAATACGTCAGCCCAAAAAGCAGTGTGCATAACTTGCAGTTAAGGCTTCAATGTTTGTGTCTGGCCTCAGTCTGGGGCCGGAAGGCCACTTTGAAAGTTCTATGCTAAGATTCATAATGATGTCGGAGATCGAATTCTTTGCAAACAGAGACATTTTCATTGCAACTAAAACACACTGGCTTGGCATTGGGAAAATACGGTAAGATGAACGCATATCTCTCTGTTCATTCTTCCCTGAAACTTCCATTTTCATTATCCACTTTTCTTTTGCTACTTTTTGAGAGTGACATTTTTTCTTGCTATCAAGCTATTTGTTCTGAACAAATGTTGACATTAGAAAAAGTAGAGTAGCCTACAGTAGGCTACGTAGACCGATTTTCCGCCACCTATCAACACACAGTTAAAGACAAAAATAATAATTGAATAGCGGCATGGGGATTTTATAAGCGTAATCAGATCAAAATGATTGTTATTGTCACTGAATTTATTATGTACTAATCAGATGTGTTAAAAATGTTGTTCAATTTGTAGTGTAGACCAACTAATTGTGCTAATATACTTATATACTAATTATGTTCTGGCCCACAGACTATTAGCTTAGGAAAGAAATTGGCCCGAGATATAACCTAGTTGACGAACCCTGTCTAAACCATTCGCTTTCGAGACAGAGTAAAATCCAGCGCTGCATAATATTAATTGGCTAAATGCCATGCTAATTTCTAAATATAAATATTGACATCGTACTAGCTCAAAACATTTTGAATCTGTAAAAATGACAAGTTAATTAGTTGGTGATGGTGATTTCAGATAAAAAGTGGGGGAACAAAAAGCATACATTTCCACCACCCCTAATCTGATAGTGGGGTGGTAGATGCTCAGTCTGGGCTCAGCTGCCTATACACACCATGGACACTCACACACACACCATGGACACTCACACACACACCATGGACACTCACACACACACCATGGACACTCACACACACACCATGGACACTCACACACACACCATGGACACACACAGAGAGAAAGAGAGAGAGAGAGAGAGAGGGGGCCACTCAGCTTAGAGAAGTAACCTCAGACAGATCCAGTTATGGGGCTCCTTCATCAGCAGAAATGAATTCTAATAGAAATGTGTTAATGCTATACATTTTAGTGCATGGAATCGCTTCACATTAATTTGCACCCCTAATCAAAACGAATATTTTCGAACTAAAACGCATCGTTCCTGTATCATATCGGAGCCCATGCAGTTAGATGCGTATCAAATCTTTCATGAAAGAAGTGATGCACGTCCTTAGTTAACAATGTTATGGGCCACAGCGGCAAAGAAAAAGGTGTCTAGATTTTGGAATCCAAAAAGCCTTGTCCACCAGGGGGAGTTGGTGTGTTGCAATCAACACCACATCTTCAGGTGAACATCAATGGAGTTACAGGCACCAATGTAAGTTTGTAGAGGAGAAGAGTCTCCACAGAGGGTTTCTGCATTCAGTAATAACTTGTATCTCTATGTATTAGCACATATTGTAAAAACCAATAGTAATTGCACTCAAAATACATGGAAGTGAAAGGAAGCTGAAGTGGCTTCTTGGAAATCTAGGCTCTAACCTAGAAGATAAAATGCTTTTTTTTGATAGTGGTTCTCATTTATTAAATTCTTCATTCAGTCCAGCGCCTTTGTCAAAGCCAAGAAACATCAATATTTCAATTTTAAAAGAAGTGGGAGTTGTAGCAGCACTTTGTGCGGTATAGCACTGTTTACCCACCCCTTTTCATTTCAGGTGGTAGCCTGCTGTTCTCTTTGTCTACACATAAATATACCTAAAATTGATCACCTTTCATTGAGTGGCTGGCAACCCATGGCCTTGTCAGGTGTGTTGAATGTGTTACCTGAGGCCGCCTTGACAGAGTGCTTTTGTAGGAAGTCCAGGGTCTGGGCCAAAGCCTTCTTATTGCAGTGAGTGGAGAGCTCTTCATTACATTCAAAACACCTGTGAACGAATTGGAGAGATAGAGAGAGCAGCAAACAAAGCCATCAGCTTACTGATACGGAATTGTCATTCCTTTGTGGTGGTGTGAATAACTACTGCTCACAACATTTACTGGAGATATTCAGAGGCAAAACATAAATATTCAAATAACTTTTCAGTTCAAGATCCTCTGCCTACAATGAACACAAAGGGACAGGAATAGTGCTACATCAGCCTATTTGGAACAGCAGAATGGCTGTAAAAAAAAATGTGTTGTCCTGTTATAATCTGTATGTTCCATGTATTGCTGTAGGGTCCTCACCAGGCCTTCCAGGTGCCGAGGCTGATGGTGATGCAATGGGACTCAGGGTGGAGGGTTTGGTGGTGCTTGGTGGAGTGCTGGCTCTCTGACTGGCTACAGCCCTGTGAAAGGGGTAAAGATCACTGGATCACCATTTCTTAGATAGGCTACCACCATCCATACACCACCATCCATACACTTTGTCGGTTAGATTGTTACAAATGAAACAAACAGGGTTTCATTTCTGAATCACATGTCAAGTACAGCAATTCATACATCAAAATACTGACAAAACCTTAATCCTCCCACCTTAGTTAAAAGCGTTCAAAGTCCAAGCTCACCTGGAAGCCGCACTTGAGGCATACGAGGATGTCGTGGCCACTGGCTGGCTCTCCATCTATCATAGTCCTTTCCCTCAGGCAATCTGAACACATCGACCACATGCTCGAGGTCACTGCCTTCTTGACTGAGTTCAGGTCTACCGCCTTGCTGACATGCTGGCAGGTCAGCCCTGAGGAGCACAAAGTCACATTGATTTTGCTCGCTAACCCAGCATCTACAAATCCCTTAATGACCATGATTTACAATAGATGTCAAATAAAGGCATAATCTGAACTACACGAATCCCCTGCTCTAGAATGAATCAGACATGATTGGACTAGCCATTACTAGAGCAGAACATGCGGAAGGCTTATTGGGTCAATTCAACTTTTTTAGGCAGCCTATAAAGAAACATATGTTTTTTTCATCACAACAGGGAGCATGAGCTTCCCATGATCTTACCGCTAACTTCGTCCGATGACTCCTCATCTCGAGGCTTCCTCGGCTTGTTAGTCCGCTTAGTCATGTCGGCAGCTTTCAAGGAGAAGGGATCCTTTAGCCGCATCTGAAGCTGTAGATTGGAGAAACATAGGAATATCAATACTACTCTGGGTTTTAAGCAGTGCTCAAAACTGACCGGGCCAAGAGAAAACATTGAAGGCAAATCTAAGAGATTTGCTGCATGATTTAGTATAGGGCTGGGCAACTCTAACCAATTCAGTGACCTTGTGGTTTGAGTGTCCGCCTGAGATTGGAAGGTTGGGATTTCGATCCCTGACAGAGTCATACCAAAGCCAGTAAAAATGGGACCCAGTGTGTCTCTGCTTGGCACCCCGCATTAAGTAGATAGATTGGGGGTAAGGACCTGCGATAGACTAGCATCATGTCCAGGGGATATACTTGTTCAACAACCTGCCTCAAGCTACAGAAACAGGATATCTATTCTAACTTGTGCAAGGTTACTTATTTACTTACTGGGCATCTCTGGCATTGATGGGTTGCTGTATGTGCAGGCTTTTGTTTCAGCCCAGCCCCAACACACCACCAGATTCAAAGAATCACATAGACATGGTCTTGAATTGCCACCAAAATTAGAATTAGTTTAATCTAGTGTAGGTAAGAGCTGTAGTGGCCAGACTGATGATGCCTGGTCTCCAGCGTGAACTAACGTTAGGAGGGCACAGTCACACACAATAATCTAAACGACAATAGCTGAAATCTGTTTTGTTCTGTAAAGATGTCGACAATGGTTCATTCAAATAATTTATAAAGTCATCAATTTCAACATGATGTAAAAGCATATGATACAGCTCTATTTTGTAGAAGGCCATAGCTACAAAAACAGAAAACAATACGTTTAATTAGGTTTCCAAATCTATTTTAACTGGGTTACACTTAATATAACAATATAAAACCAAGTCAAGCCACGGTGACGTTTAATTAACACAGTGCATGACAAGTTAACTAACGTGACAGGTAGCTACTCGTACTGTCAAATTGGTCGCCATATAGACTGTAACGTTAGCTGGCCAAGTTAACTTGGGAGTTCGTGGTTTTTAAAGCTTTTTACTACTAGCTACTTAGCTGGCATGCCACAATGCCTCTGAAGATTTAAAAAATATGATGTTGCTAACATGAAACAACTCACCTCTTTGATTTTGCCCTTAAACTGGCCAATGAGCTAGCAGGTTAGCTAGATAGCTAATATGTCAACACACTGTAGCGTCGTAGCTTATTTCAAACGATTGATAACTTTATTGTAGGTCATACACGACAAGAAACTCGAATGGAGTCCATATAATACTTGCAGCTAGTGTCCAAAACGCAAAATACAGTTTCAGTTATAATCTTGACTTTCTAAAACTGTCGGGAACATCAAAAGCTAGCATCTGAACCCACAAAAAGTCACATGGTCAAATTGCTGAAGTCAACATGTGACGCAATACGGTGGCTCGATCAGGTTAAACACAGCTAGCAGAAAAGGCGAAGTTGTGATGGAAGGAAAGTCAATAATAGAGCTATATTCTAAGAAAATATATATGATCAACGTATGCTTGTGTAAACATACTACATATTTGATTTGAGAAGTGCGCTTTTCTGTCTTTTGCACACGTGCAATGTTGCGCATGTTAGTCAGAAGGACGGTACTTGATTGTTTTGCAGTTGAACACTTTCTGGGATTGAACGATTTTGCATCTGAAGAGCTACATTTAGCTAAACCTAACCCTAACCATTTTCCTACCCGTATCCTCATTATCCTAACCTGCCACGTTAATTATCATAACCAGCTACCTTCATTCTCATAACCTGCTACATTAGTTATCTTAACCTGCTATGTAAACATTTTTATTTAACCAGGTAGGGAGGTTGAGAACAAGTTCTCATTTACAACGGCGACCTGGCCAAGATAAAGCAAAGCAGTGCGACACAAACACATGGAATAAAAAAACCTACAGTCAATAACACAATAGAAAAGTCTATATACAGTGTGTGCAAATTAAGTAAGATTGGGGAGGTAAGGCAATAAATAGGCGACAGTGGCGAAATAATTACAATTTAACACTGGAGTTATAGATGTGCAGAAGATTAATGTGCAAGTAGAGATACTGGGGTGCAAAGGAGAAGAAGAAAAAAACAATATGGGGATGAGTTAGTTGGGTGACTTCGCTGAAGTCAAGGATTGGTAGGATAGTCAGTTTTATTGAGGGTATGTTTGGCAGCATGAGTGAAGGATGCTTTGATGCAAAATAGGAAGCTAAATGTGAGTCTGGAAGGAGAGTTTACAGTCTGTCCAGACACCTAGGTATTTGTAGTTGTCCACATATTCTAAATCAGAACCGTCCATAGTAGTGATGCTAGACAGGCAGGCAGGTACAGGCAATGATTGGTTGAAGAGCATGCATTTAGTATTACTTGCATTTAAGAGCAGTTGGAGGCCACAGAAGGAGAGTTGTATGGCATTGAAGCTCGTCTGGAGGTTTGTTAACACAGTGTCCAAAGAAGGGCCAGAAGTATACAGAATGGTGTTGTCTGCTTAGAGGTGGATAAGAGAATCGCCAGCAGCAAGAGTTATTCCAAAATTAATTTCAGTTTAAAATGTTCAACAAGTAAAAATTCAGTCCAACATTAATTCAAAATTCAAAATAATCAACAATTCAAACTATAAGTAATCAATTAAAATTAATCAAACCAAATGGTCATCCAATCAAACAAAAGTAAAGAAGGAATCATTAAATAAAAAAGGAATGAGAAAAATCGGTCAGTCAATTCAGTCAGTCAGTCAGTCAATTCAGTCCGCCAGTCAGTCCACAATGTGTCTTTGGGGAGGGGAAGGGTTGAGCTGGCAATTTCTGGATGAAGGTGACAGTTCTGGTTGGTCAGTGCTGTGTCCAGGGTTGGTGCTGGGCCTGGGATCAGGAAAACCTGGGTTGGTGTTGGGGCCTCTGAGAAAACAGGAACCTGGGGCTGGGTCGGGATCTGTAGAGGGGAGGAAAGACAACCTGAAGAGCAAGCAGACACAAGGGAGCCCTAGACCTGGAGGTCAATTGTGGCACTCCCCTGTGGTCCACTTGCTCCGGGTGAAGGTCGGGTGTTTGTTCCCTCCTCTGCACCTCGTGGTCTGGTGCTGGGACCGGCCAATGGGATCTGTATTGGTGTTGAAACTGGTTCTGGATCTGCAGAAGGGAGGAAGAACAACTTAAGAAGCAAGCAGGCACACAAGGAGCCCTAGAAACAGAGGTAAGTGATGGCACTCCCCGGTGGTCCGCTCGCTCCACGGTGCACCTGGCTATAGCTGGTCTAACCAATAATGGAGTGCTGATGTTACACCCATCACTGTTGATCCACCCACTGATGTTACACCCATGGCTGTTGATCCACCCACTTTTTTTTGCAACGCCCACTTTCAGACACACACCAAGTATACACCTACTTTCTCTGCCTGAGTAGGGTATTTTAGTTTTTGAAAGACTGAAGGGATGGGAATGTATATACGTTTGTTACTTTTTTTGTTGAAGTGCGTGTGGATTTATGTAAATTTTCGCTTCCTGATAGCTGATATCTCAAAGTGCTGTACAGAAACCCAACCTAAAACCTCAACCAGCAAGCAATGCAGGTGTGGAAGCAAGTTGGCTAGGAAAAACTCCCTATAAATACCAGAACCAGAAGGTTCCAGAAGGCTTCTAGGAAGAAACCTAGAGAGGAACCAGGCTCTGAGGGGTGGCCAGTCCTCTTCTGGCTGTGCCGGGTGGAGATTATAACAGAACATGGCCAAGATGTTCAAATGTTCATAGATGACCAGCAGGGTCAAATAATAATAATCACAGTGGTTGTCGAGGGTGCAACAGGTCAGCACCTCAGGAGTAAATGTCAGTTGGCTTTTCATAGCCGATCATTCAGTGTGTCTCTACCACTCCTGCTGTCTAAAGAGAGTTGAAAACAGCAGGTCTGGGACAGGTAGCATGTCTGTTGAACATGTCAGGGTTCCATAGCCGCAGGCAGAACAGTTGAAACTGGAGCAGCAGCATGGCCAGGTGGACTGGGGACAGCAAGTCGTCATCAGGCCTCAGAGAGAGAGAAAGAAAGAAAGAAAGAAAGAGAGAGAGAGAAAGAGAGAATTAGAGAGAGCATACTTAAATTCACACAGGACACCGGATAAGACAGGAGAAATACTCCAGATATAACAGACTGACCCTAGCCCCCCGACACATAAGCTACTGCAGCATAAATACTGGAGGCTGAGAGGAGGGCTTGAATTTTATTTTGTAAATGTTTTACCCCCGCCCAGTTGGTGGCGACAACACATCTTTTGAGTGTAGTTCGTCATAAAACCAAAAGAAGAAGAAGAAGAAAACGACCGTGCTGGAGCAGTGAACACGCTTAACAATACGGTAGTGCCGTTTTGAAATCTTTGATTTAGTTAATGGGTCAAAATTGACATGGCTCAGAAAGCATGTTCGAGGCTTGCTGCAGCGATTACATGGATTTTAGCAAACCGAAATGTCATTCCAGCCTCAAGAAGAGCACTGTCAAACACATCGGGTACTCATTTTAATTAACTGATAATGCCAGAGAAGCCAGTGTTTGGAGGATATATTGCCACGGGTATTATTAGCAAACTATGCTAATATAGCCTCCAAACACTGGCTTCGAGGGCATTATCATTTGTATACAATGGGTTACCAACATGTTCAAATAATGATTGACATATTTTCATTAAACATTATTTTGATGAATTTATTCATACTATTGAATTATTCCACGAGATATAGATAGTCCCGACACAAATCTAGGGTTACTACCCAAGTCGGCTGGTCGTTCATTCTTTCAGTTCGGTTGCCAGAGTATCGACCCAGTCGTTAAGTCCTTTTGTCTATGGACGTTCATTCTAAATGTTCCGTTGCCATGACTGCTGAAGAACTCAGTGACTTTCAACATGGCACCGTCATAGGATGCCACCTTTCCAACAAGTCAGTTCGTAAAAGTTCTGAGCTGCTAGAGCTGCCCCAGTCAACTGTTGTGAAGTGGAAACATCTAGGAGCAACAATGGTTCATCCACAAAGTGGTAGGCCACACAAGCTCACAGAACGGGACTGACGTGTGCTGAAGCACGTAGCGCGTAAAAACCGCTTGTCCCCGGTTGCAACACTCACTACTGAGTTCCAAACTGCCTCTGGAAACAACGTCAGCACAAGAACTGTTCGTTGGGCAAACTATCTGCCCTGCAGGACACCTAGGCCACCCGATGTCACAGGAAGGCCAAAAAGATCATTAAGGACTTACTACTCTGAGGAGGAGTAGTAAGAAGGATTGGAGGACCAATGTGCAGCGTGGTAAGTGTTCATTATATTTATTTATAACTCAGAACACAAAATAATAAAACAACAAAGCGACCGAAATGAAACCGAAACAGTCCTGTATGGTGCATACAGGAACATAACCACCCCCGAAACACAGGTGAAAAAAGGCTACCTAAGTATGATTCTCAATCAGAGAC
Source organism: Oncorhynchus masou masou (assembly GCF_036934945.1). Classification (NCBI taxonomy): domain Eukaryota; kingdom Metazoa; phylum Chordata; class Actinopteri; order Salmoniformes; family Salmonidae; genus Oncorhynchus; species Oncorhynchus masou. Next base: position 29,296,875 of record NC_088241.1, on the reverse strand, counting down.
AACTAACGACACCTGCCTCTGATTGAGAACCATACCAGGCCAAACGCAAACATAGACAACCCACCCAACTCACACCCTGACCATACTAAAACAAAGATATAATAAAAGAACTACGGTCAGAACGTGACACAACTGCTGTTGTAAAAAGGGCTTTATACAATGAACTTGATTGACATGGATAATATTGAATTACATCAATTCGTGACATTTCTATCTGCAACGTTCCATAATGTTTGCCTACTCAACGTCGCCCAGGTCTCTCCTGTGATGTAAATATGAGCATTGGTGAATACAACATGCGTTGAAGGCTAATTTATTGGATATAATATAGGTAGGTAGGTAGGTTGGTGCTGCATATACTGATCAAATAAACTATTTTATTTAGCTTTGAATGAAATGAAATAAACACATTGATTTACCGGTGTCTTTTTATTGTCAAAAAGGTTTTCTGAGGATCGAGCAATGGAAACTAGGCAAAATCTATAGAAGGTGCAAAGAACATTATTTTCTAGGGAAATACATGTTCTCATTAAATAACAGACATGACCATATAAAATGCTATATAACTGAATTAAATTAGGATATTTGTCTGCTATGAAAAAAGGTATTGGAAACTTAATCCCTACCATGTAAAAAGCTGGTGCTATACTGTATGTAATAACCACTTCAAATAACAAATACCTCTCTATATGAATTTGCCACAACCTCCAGAAGGCATTCATTAGTTCCTTTGTCATCAATGACAGATGTGTCAAGTTTGTTTCCAAATTCATCAGTCCTTGTACACAAATACATAGTCGTGGGCATCTATTCACCTAGTGGTTCTCCACTTCATCCAACTAAAAACCCACCATAAACACAATTCAGGTCCAATAATGAGAGGCAGATCATTTAGAATTGCTTCAGAAGCAACAATGTCTGTGTCTTCTTAATTTTCCTGGCTTAGCATTCTCTGTTTAATTGAATTGCCATCTTGAACTAATTTATCACCAGGGTTGGGGCCAATACCATTTCAGGAGGTAACTTGTAATTCCAATTACATGGTTTTCGCATAGAGATCCATTGAGGCAAATTGGAATAGGAATTTCTGTTTACTTCCTGAATATAAATGGAATTGACCCAAACCCTGTTCATGAAAGGGTACGTAGCCAAAAACAGAAAGTAAGAAATATCTTTGGACAATTTGACGTCTTCTCTAGGACAATGCAGAGCCATAGTTATTTACAGTGCCTTCAGAAAGTATTAGTAACCGTTGACTAGTATTACAGCCTTAATTAAAAATTGATTAGACACAATATGCCATAATGACAAAGTGAAAACATGTTTTTAGAATTTTAGCAAATTTATTGAGAATGAAATACCGAAATATCCAATTTACATAAGTATTCAAACCCTTGAGTCAATGCATGTTAGAATCACCTTTGGCAGCGATTACAGCTGTGAGTCTTTCTTGGTTAGTCTCTAAGAGCTTTGCACACCTGGATTGTACAATATTTGCACATTATTCTTTTTTAAATTCTTCAAGCGCTGTCAAGTTGGTAGTTGATCATTGCCTAGACAGCCATTTTCAAGTCTTGCCATAGATCTTCAAGCAGATCTAAGTCAAAACTGTAACCAGGCCACTCGGGAACATTCAATGTTATCTTGGTCAGCATCTCCAGTGTTTTTGGCCTTGTGTTTAGCTCATTGTCTTGCTGAAAGGTGAATTTGTCTCCTAGTGTCTGTTGGAAAGCAGACGGGACACGGTTTTCCTCTAGGATTTTGCCTAGCTTAGCTCTCTTCCGTTTCTCTTTATCCTAAAAAAAATCCCCCAGTCTTTGTCGATGACATGCATACCCATAACATGATGCAGCCACCACCGTGCTTGAAAATATGAAGAGTGGTACTCAGTGATGTGTTGTGTTGGAATTGCCCCCAAACATAACACTTTGTATTCAAGACAACAACAAAAAATATTTGCCCATTTTTTGGGAGTTTCCCTTTAGTGCCTTATTGCAAACAGGATGCATGTTTTATGTTTTGTAATACTTGTACTCTGTACAGGCTTCCTTCTTTTCACTCTGTAATTTAGGTTAGTATTGTGGAATAACTACAATGTTGTTGATCCATCCTTAGTTTTCTCCTATCACAGCCATTAAACTGTTTTAAAGTCACCATTGGCCTCATCCCTGAGTGGTTTCCTTCCTCTCCGGCAACTGAGTTAGGAAGGACGCCTGTGTCTTTGTAGTGACCGGGTGATCCCTCCACTGAGGGATCTTGCAGATAATTATATGTCTGGAGTACAGAGATGAGGTAGTCATTAAACAATTATACTAAACACTATTTTTTTCCCCACGGAGTGCATCCATGATACTTATTATGTTATTGTTAATCAAATGTATACTCCTGAACTTATTTAGGCTTGCCATAAATAAGGAGTTGAATACCTATTGACTCAAGACATTTTAGCTTTTCATTTTAAATGAATTTGGAAAATTTTCTTCACATAGTTCCACTTTGACACTATGGGGTATTGTGTGTCTGTATGCCAGTGACACAAAATCTAAATGTAATCCATTTAAAATTCAGACTGTAACACAAAAAAATGTGGGAAAAGTAAAGGGGTGTGAATACTTTCTGAAGGTACTGTATATCGCTCTATATATGGCTCCGGCACAGTGCACCCTTGTGCAATGGAGCGAGTATGTTATGGATGAGTGATGTCATAGTTAGATTAGTTGTTGAACTGCGCTTGTGGGCATACTTAGCTTCTGTTCTCATCCCTGAGATATGCAGAGCAGACTCCTCCACATCCCACACGCCTGCAAGCTCTGAGTTAAATGGAAAGAATCTTACCAACAAAAACTCTGTGAATCTCTCGTAAAAGTGTTACAATGTTACAATGTTGCAGTTTGTCAGATCAGGCATAAGGCCTATAGGACAGGAGTCCAATGTATTGTATTTGAGGTAACACTTTAATATGTGATTATTCTTGTCAATCAATAGCCATTGTTTTGCTGTACTTAAAGGGGCAATCTGCAGTTCAAACAACAACAAAGCCTACACTACGCCACTGTTTTTGTAAACAGCTGTGAGATGGTCCCTTTATTGTGAATCGTTTTACTGCTATACGTACAGTATAACATTGAGTATTCATTACCTACACTGTATGTACAATAATTATTGTAGAAATATCACTGTAAAATAAAGTGTAATGAGTGGGAACCATGAAATCCTGAGTATAGTACGCAGGCCAGCAGAAGGTTTGCTATCTTCTATATACAGTGCTGGCCAAGTGTAGTTCATTCGAGAAGCCTGACTTCAGTGGTGCATAGGTTGTAATAGGGACACATATATTCATGCTGTATGTACAGTTGAAGTCGGAAGTTTACGTACACTTAGGTTGGAGCCATGAAAACTTGTTTTTCAACCACTCCACAAATTTCTTGTTAACAAACTACAGTTTTGGCAAGTCGGTTAGGACATCTACTTTGTGCATGACACAAGTAATTTTTCCAACAATTGTTTACAGACATATTATTTCACTTATAATTAATTGTATCACAATTCCAGTGCGTCAGAAGTTTACATACATAAAGTTGACTGTGCCTTAAACAGCTTGGAAAATTCCAGAAAATTATGTCATGGCCTTAGAAGCTTCTGATAGGCTAATAAAGATTTCTGGACTTGGGAAGAAATCCTTGACGGGAGAGGACCCTGGGCAAAACCAGGGGAGTGTCGCCGTCCCAAGGTGCAGCAGGAGCAGTGCGAGGAGAAATGGACATGGGAGGATGAGTTAGATGGTAAAGGACCCTGGGCACAGCCTGGAGAATATCGCCGTCCCAAAGAAGAGCTGGAAGCGGTGAAGGCGGAGAGGCGCTGGTATGAGGAGGCAGCACGGCGGCGTGGATGGAAGCCCGAGAGTCAGCCCCCAGGCTCGGTGCTCCAGTGCTCCAGTGCGCCTGCACGGTCCGGTCTATCCGTCACCACCTCCACGCACCAGCCCTCCGGTGGCAGCCCCCCGCACCAGGCTGTCTCTCCGCCTCATCCTTACAGGTGCTCCCGCCTGTCCAGTGCTGCCGGAGCCTTCCTCCTCTCCAGCGCAGTCGGAGTCTCCCGCCTGTTTGGCGCTGCCAGAGCTCCCGCCCCTCAGTCCAGAGGCGCTAGAGCCCCTCATTCCAGAGGGGCCAGAGCTACTCAGTCCAGCGCTGCCAGAGCCTTCCTCTCCAGCGTTGCCGGAGCTTCCCGTCTGCCCAGCGCCATCTGAGTTACCCGTCTGCCCAGCGCCGCCTGAGCCACCCGTCTGCCCAGCGCTGCCTGAGCCACCCGTCTGTCCAGCTCCGCCAGTGCCACCAGTCTGCCCAGCACCGCCAGTGCTGCCAGTCTGCCCAGTGCCGCCAGTGCCACCAGTCTGCCCAGCGCCGCCAGTGCCGCCAGTCTGCCCAGCGCCGCCAATGCCGCCAGTCTGCCAGGAGCCGCCAGTCAGCCAGGGGCCGCCAGTCAGCCAGGGGCCGCCAGTGCCGCCAGTCAGCCAGGGGCCGCCAGTCAGCCACGGGCCGCCAGTTTTCACGTTTCTTGTTTTGTTTGTTTATTCATGTATAGTGTATTTTTTAATTAAACATGAATAACCACCATGCTGCGTTTTGGTCCGCCTATCCTTCAAGGAAAGAAAACCGTTACAACAACAGAAAATTACCTTGTGAAGATGCTGGAGGAAACGGGTACAAAAGTATCTATATCCACAGTGAAACAAGTCCTATATCGACATAACCTGAAAGGCTGCTCAGCAAGGAAGGAGCCACTGCTCCAAAACCACCATAAAAAAGTCAGACTACGGTTTGCAACTGCACATGGGGACAAAGACTGTACTTTTTGGAGAAATGTCCTCTGGTCTGATGAAAAAAAATAGAACTGTTTGGCCAAAATGACCATCGTTATGTTTGGAGGAAAAAGGGGGAGGCTTGCAAGCCGAGGAACACCATCCCTACCGTGAAGCACGAGGGTAGCAACATGTTGTGGGGGTGCTTTTCTGAAGGAGGGACTGGTGCACTTCACAAAATAGATGGCATCATGAGGACAGACAATTATGTAGATATATTGAAGCAACATCTCAAGACATCAGTCAGGAAGTTAAAAGCTTGGTCGCAAATGGGTCTTCCAAATGGACAATGACCCCAAGCCTGCTTCCAAAGTTGTGGCAAAATGGCTTAAGGACAACAAAGTCAAGGTATTGGAGTGGCCATCTCAAAGCCCTGACCTCAATCTTATAGACAATTTGTGGGCAGAAGGAGGCCTACAAACCTGACTCAGTTACACCAGCTCTGTCAGGAGGAATGGGCCAAATTTCACCCAACTTATTGTGGCAAGCTTGTGGAAGGCTCCACGAAACGTTTGACCCAAGTTAAACAATTTAAAGGCAATGCTACCAAATATGTATGTATACGTCTGACCCACTGGGAATGTGATGAAAGAAATAAAAGTTGAAATAAATAATTCTCTCGACTATTATTCTGACTTTTCACATTCTTAAAATACGGTGGTGATCCTAACTGACCTAAGACTGAATTTTTACTCGATTAAATGTCAGAAATTGTGAAAAACTGAGTTTAAATGTATTTGGCTAAGGTGTATGTAAACTTCCGACTTCAAATGTATGTACTTGCTGTCTATGCTTGTGAATAGGTTTGGGGAGTTTGGTTTGTTAGTGGCCAATGAGGGTTTAGGGTCAAGGAAGGCAGTATCTTGTCAGGACCATGTCTATTTGCTGACGCCCTGACCGGCTGAGTGGCCTTATAGGTGTTGTAGTAGGAGCTACTCCCTGGCCAGACCAGACTACCGTTTATTCCATTCACATCCTTCTGCCACATCAAGCGTGAACTTCAGATAAACCCCCTGCTTCTTCATTTTCCCTGATTCTCTCTCAAGCAGTTAATTCAAAAAGGAATTCTGCATATCCTTTATTTAATGTAAAAAACAGACCAGAGTAATAAGTACTAATTTATGTCAAATCTCAGGCAGCCCCTTGTCCCTCTGAAGCCAGCCTGACCTCATCGGGTCACCCCCTATGCTCTGCGTGCAATTAAAGCCCCCTGCCACATCAGAGCAGATTACATCAGTGACTGCTGCTGCGCGTGCCTACTGTCTAATGGTCCCTGCTAGTGCTGCCTCTGTTCTATCTACCTTTCTGTTCCATAGCCCCTATTCAGATCCTCTCAGGTTGCTGGCAGATGTCTGAATGTCGTGGCAGGTCTGGCCCAGTGTCGTGCTGAGGTTAGAGATTCCAGAGTTCTTGGCTCATGAGTTGGGTTGGGCCAGGCCATGTTTTTGGGTTGGGCTAAGCCAGGCCGTGTGGAGTATAAAAAGCCTTGGCGATGGAGCTAGTGTACAACAAAAGCAGCAGAGGTCCCATAGGTGAAGACTGACCACCTCCAGAAAACCCATACATAGGCAAACCCGAGCAGCCGCCAACATGAGTCGCAGCCCTGAGAGGATTTCGTCCTACCGACGCCACTTTGAGGACAGCAGCAGCTCATCCTCCTACCAGGTTAGGGTGTCCAGCCCATCCCCGACCCTGAGAGTTAACCGCCACCAGTCAGCCAACTACTCGCCCAGTGCCGGAGCCAGCAGAATGCAGGCCCAGACCATGGGCAGAAGGACCGTCTCCACCTCACGTAACGCCCGCATGGCTGGGTAAGACACTCACTCCACCCTGTACACCTAGTACACTAACAGCCTTTTCACACAACTAAGCCAAGCTGAGCTGTATTGAGCTGGCCTGGTTCTGCCTCCACCATAGTTGCAAGGGCTATAGCAAAGATCTTTATAACTAAACCAAGAAAGACCACAGCCTGCCGTTTCCAATGGGTGCAAATTAATTATAGTGGACAGAACAAGCATGAGCTAGCGAGATCCTACTGGTGCATTTGAGCATTTATTTCAGTTGGGGAATGCCTACTCTCTGAAGTCCCTATGTGTAATAACTCAATTGGCCCTTGCACTCCTTCTAAACAATGCCATTTTTTAGAAACTTTGGCAAAAGATAAAGTCTACCAAACGTGGTCCACTCTGTTTGTTACAGATTCTAGTTTTGGAAACAGAAAACAGTATTAAGATCAAATGTTTCATCGAGGAGAAAATGTGCGGAATGTCTGCCCAAATCCATCTCTCCATCTTCTCCCAGGTAGCCTAGTGGTTAGAGTGTTGGGCCAGTAACAGAAAGGTTGCTGGATCGAATCCCTGAGCTGACAAGGTAAAAATATGTTGTTCAGCCCCTGAGCAAGGCAGTTAACCCACTGTTCCCTGGGCGCCAAGGACGTAGATGTTGATTAAGGCAGCCCCCCCCCGCACCTCTCTGATTCAATGGGGTTGGGTTAAATGCGGACAACTGACTAGGTATCCCCCTTTCATCACCATATTTGGTAGTGAGTGGAAACGCTAACTGAATGCTACACATTTATACATCCAGTGAAATATCTGGTTCATTGTTCCATCTGCGGCTATACTCAAATGTTCAAGCCCAGTACGGCACAGTATGGTTCGGTTTGGCATAGTAGTGGGTAATGGAGATATATAGATACATTTGATAAAACATAGGTAACATCTTAAATAGATAATGTGAGATTACACACTGCTGATACACGACAAGTATTCTATTTGTGAATTTACAGAAAACTACTCGTGTTACATTACCATCAAAATACATGCAATTATTACAGTACAAGATAGATGATATGTTGCTGTCAACAGTGTATGTACCTCCCCTGCCCTTACTGCTCTTCTGAGGCTATAGATAGTGGAACCACAGACAATGTATAATCCACCACCTCCCCCTCTCTTACACAATGGTTTCTTATTGTGCAGCTTTAGCCTATTTCTAAAGGTATATTTGATACAATTCGAAGGCATCAATTGATTAAAATTAATAGAGAAACTATTAGGCCTTACTTTTTTGACAACTATGTCAATTTTCTACATAAAGCTTAGCCTACAGGCCTGGCATCTAAATAATTTACAACTCTTTATATTATTGTGAATTGTAGGTTTTAGGTATCAATAAATACACAAGTAGGTAGGCCTAAACATTGTAAGAGACTAAATTCAATACATTTCAAAAACCGCAAAATAGCAAATAGTTCATATCCATGAGAACAAAATGTATTTTATTAAAATGTATTATTTTAATTTGTAACAGCTGTGGGCCATAGCTGCGGGATTTATGGGTGCTGAAAAGTCCGAATTTAAAAAAAAATATATATAAATGATGCTTTGTATAAAAAATATGTTTTTAAAAGAGTGTCATATAATTAAGAACAGTATTTTGAAGGATTCAAGAGTTGGAATTGTAAGAGTTGCTGCCCTCTCGCTTTCTCTGTGATTGTCATTCTAATGGAATCAATAAAGAATGAAACCCTGTCCTCAAACATTTACATCAAAAGGTGCAAAGTTATGGGCAAAGGCACAAAACATCCACATCAAATAAAATATTTTTCTTGATCAAATAACATGGAAAACAACCACTTTTTGAGAAGTATTAAATTACCATCCTTACGAACCAGTTAATGTCAATGTACATTACTGTATTGGCTGGTCATCTAGGTTTGTCCCTGTAGACTTTCCATCACCATGAAGGAAAACAATGCACAATACAGTAATCGAGTACACTGAGACATCAAGTGGTTTGTGATGATGTGGCTCAGTTGGTACAGCACGTCGCAATGCTAGGGATGTGGTTTTGATTTCCACGGGGGACCAGTACAAAAAAGTATGAATAGGTATGCACTAGGTATGCACTCACTACAGTAAGTTTCTCTGGATAAGCGTGACTAGTAAAATTAATGAATGGACCATTTCAATTTTCACGTAGAAATAGGTTGCATTTGCAAAGTATTTCAAGAAACTGCAAACCATACTTTATATCAAGCAAGTATTAGGCTCAGATTGTCAGATAATTATTAGACTCAAGTTATAAATGCTATTAAACACTCAAATACAAATACATTTAGTCTTTTTTATTTTTTTATTCCAGAAGTACTGGCCTTTACTCGTCCTGTATTAGCAGACAGATATAGACTTCTTCAGCGCAGCCAAAACGTTTTTTTTTTGCATCTGACATCAGAGTAGGAACAAATGTGGGACCTGGAAATTAATAAAATATTATTTGACTGGCCATCGATCAACCATATGGCTGTGATATGACGTGCAAGTGACAATAACCTTTAAAAAGTTGAATGTTTACGTTATGCCGTGATGGTCACAGAATAACAAAGTGACGTCAGTTATCTCCAGGTCAAGCAGTGAGTGTTGAACTGTCTGTCATTTTAGCGGGAATGTGGGAACCATGGCATGTGTGGGCTATGGCAACGGGGCCCCGGTGGACCTGGACGCATCTGCTGCCGAGAACAAAGAATTCCTCAGCACGCGCAGTGGTGAGCGGCAGGAGATGGTCGTATTGAACGACAGACTTGCTGTTTACATTGAGAAGGTAAGCACTCACCAGGCTTGCTCACACACAAGGCGCCAAGGCTAGTGCACATAAACAGCTTATTGGATAGGTGTGCGCGCACAGACTACTTCACGCAACATATGGGGATGAACTTGTTGTTTAGTGCCTTTTCTAATTAGAGAGAGCCCACTTTCTAGTAAGCTATAGCCTACACATATCTGTTCTTCACACATGCATGTGCTATTGTGTGTAGATTCTGAACGGATACATTGCCTCAGTGCCACTGCCAATATTCTTTAACATCTGTGCGATATTCTGCCGCCCTTAACGTAGGGGAACAATTTTTATTTGATGGAATTTGTCTGATTAGACTACGCTTGCTTGAGTGTGCCATACAGGCCTGCAGTGGAGAAACGCGCCTTCTGGCTGTGGAGACGGAGGCGCTCATTATTCCCACTTATTTGGGCAGCGACCATATTCAAGTGGGGGGCCCTGGCGAACATGATGATAATTCATACCCTGCCATTGTCATTCTCTTAAAAAGGTTCGGTCCCTGGAGCAGCAGAACAAGCTGTTGGAGATGGAGATTGACGGCATCCAGAACCGGTTCGTGAAGCCGTCGGGCCTGCGCAAACTCTATGAGGATCAGCTGAGAGATCTGAAGAGGATTGCAGATCAGATGAGAAGGCAGCGGGTGAGACGGAATGGCTTAATCCACATGTCATCACTATCCCTGTTTTTCTTGTTTACCTTGCAGAAAACAGAAATCACACACACACACACACACACACACACACACACACACACACACACACACACACACACACACACACACACACACACACACACACACACACACACACACACACACACACACACACACACACACACACACACACACACACACACACACACACACACACACACACACACACACACACAGGAGGAGAGGGAGAAGGAATGAAAGAGAGCGACAATTAGAATGTGTCCAATATGGTGACACGGCTGACACAGCCTATCATTTATTATCGGCTTGTTACCTTTATACCCCAATAAAGGTTCATCTGTGTTTTGGTTTACAGGACCATGCTTTAGCCAGTAAAGAGGCCATGGCAGGTCAACTGGAGATAACCAAAGTCAAATATGAGGAGGCAGTTGAGCTGAGAAGGCGGGTCGAGATGGAGATAGAAGCATTCCGTCCGGTGAGCGATTGTTTAGTCACTGTATAATCTTAGCCAAAATTGCCTAATAAACATTAAAGTGCCATTGACGCCATTGTGTGCCCGCTATGTGGTTTTCAGGATGTGGACAGAGCCACCTCTCAGCGCATCGCCCTGGAGAATCAGCTCGAGCAGTTGGAGGTGGAGATTGAATTCCTTCAGAGGGTGCACAAAGAGGTAGGTCCCGCATAGCATGCACTGATTGATTTGGACCGACCTGTACCAACTCTAGCTAATGGACGAAATGCTAAACAGTAAATCAAGGATAGTTGTAATCAGTGTTTAAAACAAATGTGGGTTAAATTCACTCTTAGGAGTTATCTTAACCCTCAAGAGAGTGATATTCTTCCTGTGTTGATAACTGGAGTTCATTGTGATGGAGTACTTTTAACTCCATTAAGAGTAACCAGAGACAGGCAGTTAAATCTATGGAGTTATCCACATATGTGGGAGGGGCCGCTGTCATATTTCCCAGCATGCTCTGTTGCAGGCAGATTTTTTAAATATTGTTTCAATATGTGTTTTTCAATATGTGGAATTCAATTTAAGCAACTATGGGAGTTGGATATTTACTCCAATTAGTGTCATTTTAACTCCAAAAATATCAACACAACACTGGTGGTGGGACCATATAAACCCCAAAATAGTATTACACTGGACTTAATTTCACTTTTTTTTTTCCTCAGGAAATTGAAGAGCTACTGAAAATGATATATGCTGCCCATTCCTCAGCCCAGAGCGCTTATGACCTCCCCGACCTCTCAGGCGCTCTCAAACAAATCCAAGCTCAGTATGACGAAATTGCGGCAAAAAATCTACAGGTAGGCCTAGGCCTATTTATAATTAACTGGACGGTATACGTACAGCAGTCATTCATTTCAAGGTGTGACCCCAGAATATGTGTTTCATGGCCCCTAAATGTTCTAGGAAATGGATTCCTGGTATAAAAGTAAATTTGAAGACCTGAACAACAAGACGACAAAACATGTGGATATGGTTCGAAGTGTCAGGGAAGAAGTTTCTGGCGCCAAGAAGGATGTAAGTTAGGCTATTTGATAAAGATATTCCTACATGGTTGTAAAATGTGACACATGAACTGTTATTACTGAGGCTAAATCTAAATAAGAGTTGTAGCCTATGGCAATGGACATTTTTCCTTAATCAAAATGTGAATGAAAAATGCATTTTTTATTGTATTTTTCCTAACCTTTTGAAGATCCTAAACAAAGAGCGTGGCCTGGAAGCTCTGAAGACCAAGAATGAGGCTCTGGAGGCACAAGTTCGTGAAGCACAGGAAAAGTACAAGAAAGAGCTGGAGGATCTTCAGGTGAGCATGTTCGATCAGTCTGGTTTACTACAGAACTCAACCATTAAATATATCTGAATTGATTGTACACAGTTCAAATCCAAGTAGGCTGCATATGTATGGTTGGTATTGAACCTTTCATCTGTAGCCTACTAAGGTGCAAACTCAAGCTGGCTCTTTTGACGTCACAGGCAAGAATTGAGGCCCTGAAGGAGGAGCTGAAATCCACCAAGTCTAAAATCGCTCTGCACCTGCGTGAATACCAGGACCTTCTGAACATGAAGATGGCTCTGGAGATTGAGATCACAACTTACAGGTGAGGTACCACTCAGGTGGTGCCAGGTTTAGTGCAATGGATTTAGATAGGATCATAGAGAGCATGTAAATAACCTTTAGAAGAGTGAATTTGTGGTAATGTCATATTCTTGATTCTGATCCATTGATACGGCTTTTCTCTGTTTTCATAGGAAGCTGATTGAGGGTGAGGACTTGCGACTCACAACCATGGTTGGGACCATGTCCATAATGAGTAGCAGCTCAGGCTCCATGAGCGCTGGGATGAGTGTGGGCATGGCTAGAGGCATTGGACCTGGAGGCAGTGGTGGAGGAATGGGTGGAGCTGGAGGCTTAGGTGGAGGGATGGGTGCAGGAGGCATGGGTGCAGGAGGCCATGGCCCTGGAGGCAGGGTTGGAGCTGGAATCATGGGTGGTGGAGGAATGGGAGCTGGAGGAATTGGAGCCAAAGGCGTGGGTGCTGGAGGCGTGGGTGCTAGAGGCCTAGGAGGTGGAAGCACAGGTGCTGGAGGAATGGGTGGAGGCATGGATGGTGGAGGAATTGGTGCTAAAGGCATGGTTGCTGGAGGCAATGGAGGAGGCATGGGAAATGGTGCAGGTGAATATGGGTACGGCGCCTCCATGGAGTACTCCCACGAGGACCAGGCAGTGGAGATGACGGAGAGGAGGACGGTGCTCATCAGGTAAAAGTAACCTGCACTTAAACAATAATGAGAGTAATGTAGGCTTATCATTGACGATTGTTAGGACAGAACATTGTTAGGTCAGAATGTTTAACACAGTAGAAAACATTTTCTTCACATTGTGTCTCTGTAAAGAAACTTATTCAACCAGTTCATTTTTTTAACTTCCCTTAGAACGGTTAAATCAGAGGATGAGACACTGGAAAGCGACACAACGGAGCAAACCTACATAATCTCTGGCGCTGCCGATGACTCGGACGAGGAATAGGCGTGAATGACCATGTAACCTTCTCTCACCCCTTAACCCCTCACGCCCCTGGAGCTTTGCACTGATGGCTCATGTCTGGTCTCTGACCTTTGACCAAGACATGAGACCATGAATGACCCTGCAACCTAGTCAAGTAGTACCCATTTGGCTCTTGTGATGTGCCTTTGAACCGCATATTCAGAACCTCTGTGTGCATTACACAGCTACTCAACAAGCAGCAAATAAAGCTCTCAGCAATCAATTCCTGTTGTGTCTGCTGTTTCATTCATTACATTATGTGTAGTTTGGTTTAGTTATTAGGCTACATAATGTTTTTGTGCACGATGAATCATAGAAAATGTTACCCTGAAACACATTTCCATATAAGCTTTTGTGACATCCCCCTAAGGCACAATGAAAACCACAATCAATATGGTACCATGGAGAGGTTAAATTACACACATTCCATGTTACACAGATTCACACTCGTTCTCCCACTCACATTGAATATATGAGGTGGTCCTTGCGCTGCACACTAGGCCTACAGGTTGTATGAGTGTGTGGAGAGGTAAGGTGCAATAGAGCAAAAAGAGAGTGAAGGAGAGGTAACGTGAGGAATGAGTAAAGAAAGAGTCACCTGAGGGGTCCTTCGCCCTTGACATCCTCTCGAGGGGCCATCATACAGCTTTGGTCTTGCAGCGAAGCGAAGGCACACAGGCGTCCCATGTCCCCATTCCATCCATATCCACACCTTTTCTATCTACCACTGATCGGGAGTGATTGGGTCTCGTCAGCACATGCCAAACACAGTCTGCGTCCCATGATGGAGAGGACATGAGGCAGATCGGAGCATCTAAAGGTCATGCAACACCAATCCACAACACAACTGAGATTAGAATACCGGTTGTACTATATCAGAATAGTATCATGATTCTAGTCATATATGCGAATGCACCTGCGCTCTTGTGTTAGTGAATTGAATTGTAGCGTCAGTGGATCTTGGAGACCTCACTCACCTAGTTGTGTTCAAGATAAACTGAGAACTATTGCTGGTTTGGCTACAGGCAGGGAGTGTTTTGACATTGCCATTCCTCAAAACCTATAAAATATAAATGTGGGAGTAAAGGAAAAGAAACACTTGCTGCTGTTTGTGGATAATAAGGAGTATTTTGCCATGAATTTAGGTCAATTTGTAATTAATACAAAAGAGAAATATGATTCAAACGTTGAAGATGTTTGAGAAGTTGAAAAGGTTTTCATGCCTATGGGTATAGAAGAAAATCTATAATATATGGTGTTTACCTCTCAATACATCTCTCTCATTCTGTTTCTCTAAAGAAAAATATACATTAGATAAAAATACACCAATTATCTGAAGAACAAGGCCTGTGGTAGCTGAGGTCGATACTCAGCTTTGTTCTCTCGATGTGATTTTATTTTATACTCAGCTTTGTTCTCTGAATGTGTATTTTATTACGCCGTTCGTGAATGTAGTGACTTGTAATCATGAACGAAAATATGTAGCATTCTTGGATCATTTAGGGGAGGGTCTAATTGTATTTATATTGTTGTAAATACAATTTCAGAGTTAGGGGTATGTTACTTAATATGTAGCCAAGCGCAAAGAAAAACCTGCTGGGTCTACAGTAAGATGCAAATGCATTTGTAAAATACGAATGTAGGATATGTGTAGGCTATAGGTTCTTATCCAGCTCAAATCATTTTAATGGAGCAATTATCAGGATAATTCAGGATCATGCACGAGATAATGTAGGCATATATCGAATTAATCAATAGCCGCCTATGTCCCTGGGTCATCATTTCCACAAGCTCATCCCATCGAAACACAGGCGCAATTAATATCCAGTATACAGGACTCTCACTCTCTTGTTGTTTCTATGTAGAAGCGAACAGGAGATTATTTGAACCTAGAACTGTCAATCCCGCGCTCTAATGAGGAAGAGCCAGACAGACGTTCTCTCGATTTTGATTGGCCTTGATTCATGTCATTAGATTCTATTTTGTTCGCTACTTAATGTGCATCCAACCTAAAGGAGACTCGGATCTTGTAGGACGACTTGCGAAATAGTAAAACAGCGAACAATAGCCTTCATCAAAATGATGGGATGCAGTGTATTATCAATATAATTAAGACGTAAGAAGGAGCCAGAGGCCTGCGAGTGACCTCTGCGTCAAGATGCGTTGATGTGGCGCAGGCACAAACCGGAGCTAGCCATGGTTCTGTCAAGCACATTCCATCGTCTGCTCAAAATCGAACATATTAAACAGGCAGAATATATATTGAACAAAAATATAAACTCAACATGTGTAGTGTTGGTCCCATGTTTTATGAGCTGAAATAAAACATGTTCCATATGCACAAAAAGCTTATTTCTCAAAAATGTTGTGCACAAATATGTTTACATCCCTGTTAGTGAGCATTTCTTGTCTGCCTAGATAATCCATCCACCTGATATGTGTGGCATATCAAGAAGCTGATCATTACACAGGTCCACCTTGTGCTGGGGACAATACAAGGCCACTCTAAAATGTGCACGATGCCACAGATGCCTCAACATTTGAGGGAGTGTGCTTGGCATGCTGACTGTAGGAATGTCCACCAGAGTTTTTGCCAGAGAATTGAATGTTCATTTCTCTACCATAAGCCAACGTCGTTTTAGAGAATTTGGCAGTACATACAACCCGCCTCACAACAACAGATCACCTGTATAAAATAATAATTTGTTCTTAACTGACTTGCCTAGTTAAATAAAGGTAAAATAAAAAAATGTAAATAAATATGGCGACGTGTGGGAGAGCGTTTGATGATGTCAAAGGCGGTGGGAATATGGTATGGGCAGGCATAAACTATGGACAACGAACACAATTGCATTGTATCAATGGCAATTTGAATGCCCTGACCCTGACGAGACCCTGAAGCCCAATGTCGTGCCATTCATCCATCTCCATCACCTCATATGTTTCACCATGATAATGCACGGCCGCATGGTGCAAGGATCTGAACACAATTCATCGAAGCTGAAAATGTCCCAGTTCTTCCATGGCCTGCATACTGACCAGGCAGGTCACCCATTGAGCATGTTTGAGATGCTCTGGATTGACGTTTAAGAAACCTTTTCCAGTGCCCGCCAATATGCAGCAACTTCGCACAGCTATTGAAGAGGAATTTGACAACATTCCACAGGCAATAGTCAACAATCTGATCAACTCTAAGCGAAGGAGCTGTGTAGCACTGCATGAGGCAAATGGTGGGCACACCAGATACTGACTGGTTTTCTGATCCATGCCCCTACCTTTTTTAAGGTTTCCCATTCATGTGAAGGCCTAATGAATTTATTTAAATGGACTGATTTCCTTATATGAACTGTAACTCAGTAAAATATTTTACATTGTCGCATGTTGCTTTCATAGCTTTGTTCAGTATAAATATCATAAAATAAATATTAGTCCACTAACAACCAGTTATTGTGTAGAACGGCAATGAAAACGTAGACTAAATCTAGTCCGTTGAAGTAGCTTATACGTGTGCAAAGTTCCTGCACTAACTTTGTTATAGACCTATAAATCATGCTATTGGAATAAAGTCCCCCGAAATTGACCGGCTTTGAGAAATGTCTGAAAAATAGACAAATAAAAGCAAAAGCACTTTGACATTTATCGTAGACAAAATACTTGAGTATCCTAAAAATAGGCCTTGTTACATCCCTTATATTGACACGTGCATGTTCAACTGAAATATATAATATTCCATGTAGGCCTAATGCATTTAATAGAGAAAAGGTAAGCGATATTGACGTTTATCAGTTGTTACTTGTAGTTGTTACTCGAGCAAGGAAGATTGTCCTCATTGTGAATGAAAAATATCCCACTTATATTTGTG